>NW_015176472.1:228317-236803 GCF_001447785.1 Gekko japonicus | reverse complement strand
CCCCCGGGGCTTCCTTGCAAGTAAACACAGAAGGGAATCAGCCTGCAAGAGGGCAGCCCCGTGCTTTCTCAGCCCCTTGAAGCCTGTGGGACTTCCTGGCCACAAAGGAGCAGCTGCCCCCTCCCCTCCCCTCCTGCAACATGGCAGGCAGAAATCCAGCTGGGCAGCCTCTCCCATCCGAGGGATGAAGCGAAGGGCATGGTGATGATGAAGAAAGCTTTCTCGTCCTGACCCGGAGAAAGGCACGGAGCATTTGTGACAATTAAACCCGCACTTCTCAGATGCGGTCATTTCCCCTCTTCCCCCTGCTTTCCCAGGAGAGGTCGGAAGGGGTTAAATGCACCAAGCTCTGTTTCTAGAGAGGCTCCGAAATGGGAGCTTCGTTCCCAGCCCACTCCCTTTCCCCTTACTTTGGCAAGCCTCTCCTTGCAGAGAATTGGGGAAATCATGCGGATTCTCGGGAGGGTGTGCATGTCGAAATGCAAAGACTAGTAGGCGAGGGTAAGTGAAAGTGAGGGAGGAGGTTCCTGTATACAAGAAAACGTTGCAGGGCGTGGTGAGGGAAAATAAAGATAGGGGCTAACAAGAGTAGCCATGAATCGGGCGGTGTGGGAAAGCGATCAGTAGAGAAGCTACAGACACAGTCTTAAGGAGGGTCTGTGTAGCTCATAAGAACATAAGAGACGCCAATGTTGGATCAGGCCAAAGGCCCATCCAGTCCAACACTCTGTGTCACACAGTGGTCAGAAATACCAGGTGCCATCAGGAGGTCCACCAGTGGGGCCAGGACATTAGAAGCCCTCCCACTGTTGACCCCCCCCCCAAGCACCAAGAAGACAGAGCATCACTTGCCCCAGAGCCCCTATCTATACCTTGTGGCTAATAGCCACTGATGGACCTCTGCTCCATATGCTTATCTAATTCCCTTTTGAAACTGTCCATGCTTGTAGCTGCCACCACTTCCTGTGGCAGTGAATTCCATGTGTTAATCACTCTTTGGGTGAAGAAGTACTTCCTTTTATCCGTTCTAACCCGATTGCTCAGCAATTTCATGGAGTGCCCACGAGTTCTTGTATTATGAAAAAGGGAGAAAAGTACCTCTTTCTCTACCTGCTCTATCCCATGCATAATCTTATAAACCTCAATCATATCTCCCCTCAGTTATCGTTTCTCCAAGCGAAAGAGCCCTAAGCGCTTTAACCTTTCCTCATACGGAAAGTGTTCCAACCCTTTTATCATTCGAGTTGCCCTTTTCTGCACTTTTTCCAAAGCTATAATATCCTTTTTAAGGTGTGGTGACCAGAATTGCACACAGTATTCCAGATGAGGTTGCACCATTGATTTATATAGGGGCATTATGATATTGGCTGATCTGTTTTCAATACCCTTCCTAATAAACCCCAGCATAGCATTGGCCTTCTTTATTGCAGTCACACAATGTCTCGACATTTTCAGTGAGTTATCTACTACAACTCCAAGATCTCTCTCTTGATCAGTCTCTGCCAGTTCAGACCCCATCAACTTGTATTTATATTTAGGATTTTTGGCTCCAGTGTGCATCACCTTGCACTTGGCCACATTGAACCCCATTTGCCATGTTGACGCCCACTTGCCCATCCTTGACAGACCCCTTTGGAGTGCCTCACAATCCTCACTGGTTTTCACCACCCTGAACAACTTCGTATCATCCGCAAATTTAGCCACTTCACTGCTTACTCCCAACTCCAAATCATTAATGAACAAGTTAAAAAGCAGTGGACCTGCGGTACCCCACTGCTTACCTCCCTCCACTTAGAGAATTGCCCATTTATACTCTCTGTTTTCTATTAATTAGCCAGTTTTTGATCCGTAAAAGGACTTGTCCTTTTATCCCATGATTTTTGAGCTTAATTAGGAGCCTTTGATGAGGAATGGATTTGAATAGCCTTTGATGAGGAATTGATGACAGGATAGAGAAAGTGCCGTGGCCACCTCCCGTCTCCCCAAGAGGCGAGTGACCAACTCCTTCCCAGAGGCTTAAGTCCCTTCCAGCCCCTTGAGGCAGGAAAGCGTCTGCCACAGAAAAACACACGAACACAGAAAAGCCAGGTATATGTGTCCAATCAGCACACCCCGATGGCCGGGTTTCTCCCAGGCGGGCTAGCACTGTGTCGCCCTGTCCCCAGGGAAGAGGATTGGCAAAGATGAAATCCCTGTGCTCCTGTAAGGATCTGCCACACTAACTTCCCCACATTTACATTACATCACCCTGGTTATGCTGAACATGTGCATATCTGCATGCTCACTGCATGGTCCCTGCATGTTGCAGGTGTTTTGGGAGGATGGAACAGGGCAGACTAGGGTCATCTGGACTTTTCGGCACTGTGTGTTCCTCCGGGACGGGCTTCCCGAGGGCCTTACTCTCCTGCATCGAGTTAATGACCTTGAGGCCTGATAAGCTCATCTTCTGGCTATTTCTTGCTGACAGTAAGGTAGATTCTTTCCAGGCTGACTCTGTGCTTCTAGGAAAGGCAGAAATGCCTGCATGATTCAGACTTGGCTGTTCATTAGCCAGTAGACACCTGGCTAAAGCCCCGAAAATGGCTTAGAAATAACAAGAAAATGGCTCTGAGCTTGCGAAAGGTGGCACTACACTGCAAGGTTGGTTTTCCCATCGGTCATTACCTGCTCCTCTGAGAACTGGTGTGTTTTCCAAAAACCATAGGGGTCCCCTTTGAACTGTGGGATTGACTTCATGAGGTCCTGGCTTCTCACTGCCCTATAGCAAACATGTATTTTGGGGAGGCTGAAAATCAGCTCCTCCTGACTCTGTTCACAACGGGAAGGAAACTCAGTGCAGCTGCAGGACCGGATGCCTCGATAACGTCTTGTATGTAATCAGCAAGAGCAGAGAATCAAAAGAGCTGCACGGGAACAGTAGGGGAGTCCTTCCTTGCCAGTTATTTAAAAAGTACATACAGGGAGTTTTGGGGATAGGCAGAATATAAAAACGGCTCTACGGGAGGGCCTGGCAGGGATAAGGTGTGACCAGCAGCTCAGTGTGGGAGGAAAGAAGTTCTGATCGTAGAAATGCACACCCATTCATGAGCAGTGCCTGACTGGTGCCTTGGCTTCTTGCCTGGGTGCTGATTGAAATGCTTTCTGTATTCCAGCAGCAGATGTGGAGGAGACAGTTGGGGGATTCCAGGGGTTCTCTTTGGAAAAAGCCAAGAATGAAGATGCCGAAGGAAACTTTGGAGATAATGGGCCACACAAGCAGGAGGAAAGCCACACAGGTAACAGGAGGGATAAGCCCATTCCTTGCCAAGGAGGTGGTTTCTGTGAAATCCCAGTCCAAGGTCAGTCATAAATGAAGGAACAAAGACCTCCATCTCCATCAGAGAATCCACTCTTGGGTAAATGAAAATGAAAGTGTAGCCTTGAGTCAGAGAATTAATGTCATTTTGCAGACACACATTCCCTTGGGAGAGAAACGATATAATTGCCTGAAGTGCGGAAACCGCTTTAGTAGGAAAAGAGCTCTTGCTTCACATAACAGAAGTCACACGGGTGGGGAGTCATATAAATGGTCAGAGATGAAATCAGGCATATCTGATACAGGAGGCTTAATGTACTTTGAAAGTGTATCAGTTTAAAAGAGCAAGAGTCCAGTAGCACCTTAAAGACTAGCAAAATATGTGGCAGTGTATATTATTATCTGACTAATAAAACATGTGGCAGTGTAACCGCAGGAAGAAGCCACTGAAGTATTTGGAGTGTGGATGAAACTTCAGGTGCAGATCAGGCCTCTCTGTGTGGATTCTAATAGGCTTTCTCTCCTTATTCCAGCAGGAGATGACCAGAGGAATGAGGAAGATGAGGAACTGCATCAGCTATCGCCAGCTGAAGGGAGGAATGAAGACACGAGGGGAAACTTCAACAATCAAGTTGGCCATAAGAGGCAGAAAGGCAGCCACATGGCTAAGAAGAAGGATGATCCCATTCCTTGCCAAGAGGGGGATTTCCATGAAGTAATTCACATGGTAGAGGAAACAGACAAGTTATTGGACTGTGGAACGAACTTCTCAGATCAAACCCAACGTAATACCCATTTACAAATGCATGCTGGAAAGAAGACCCATCCGTCCCTGGAGTGTGGAAAGACCATGATTTGCAGAGCGGAGCTCCTTAGACATCAAAGAACACATACAGGAGATAAACCTTATATCAGCTCAGACTGTAACAAGAGCTTCTCAGAGAAATCAGACCTTGTTCAACACCAAAGAATTCACTTAGGAGAGACGCTGTTTATCTGCTCAGAGACTGGAATAGCGTTCTCTGATGGAGGAAAGGATAATATACATTCTTCAGAATACAATATAATGAAAGCACATAAGTGCTTTCAGTGTGGAAAGTACTTCAGATACAAATCACAGCTCCTTGTTCACCAAAGGATTCACAGAGGGGAGAAACCTTTTGAATGCTCAGAGTGTGGAAAGAGATTCAGCCAGCGTAGCAATCTGCAACAGCATGAAAGAATCCACACAGGGGAGAAGCCTTTTGAATGCTCAGAGTGTGGGAAGAGGTTTAGTCACAGTGGCTATCTTCAGAGTCATCTAAGAACCCACACAGGGGAGAAACCTTTTAAATGCTCAGTGTGTGGAAAGAGATTCAGTCACAGTGGTACTCTTCAACAGCACCTAAAAACCCACACAGCAGAGAAGCCCTTTGAATGCTCAGAGTGTGGAAAGAGATTCAGTCACAGTGGCCATCTTCAACAGCATCAAAGAACTCACACAGGGGAAAAACCTTTTGAATGCTCAGAGTGTGAAATGAAATTCAGTAGGAGTAGCCATCTTCTACAGCATCAAAGAATCCACACAGGGGAGACACCTTTTCCATGCACAGAGTGCGGAAAGAGATTCAGTCAGCGTAGCAATCTGCAACAGCACCTACGAACCCACACAGGGGACAAACCTTTTGAATGCACAGAATGTGGAAAGAGATTCAGGTTGAGGGGTGCTCTTCAGCAGCATCAAAGAATCCACACAGGGGAGAAACCTTTTGAATGTGCAGTGTGTGAAAAAAGATTCAGTCAGAGTGCCACTCTTCAACAGCACCTAAGAACTCACACAGCAGAGAACCCCTTTGAATTCACAGAGTGTGGGAAGAGATCCAGTCAGCATAGCAATCTGCAACACCACCTAAGAACCCACACAGAGGACAAACCTTTTGAATGCTCTGAGTGTGCAAAGCGATTCAGTCAGATTGACGCGCTCCAGAATCATCGGAAAACCCACATTGTGGAGAAGCCTTTGAATGCTTAAAGTGTGGGAAGAGACTCAGTCACAGAGGTGCTCTTCAAAGTCACCTAACAACCCACTAAGGGGACAAGCCCTTTGAATGCTCAGTGTGTGGGAAGAGATTCAGTCAGCGTGGCAGTCTTCAACATCATCAAAGAAACCACACAGGGGAGAAACCTTTTGAATACTTAGAATGTGGAAAGAAATTCAATCAGAGTTCCAATCTTCAAAAGCATCAAAAAACATATACAGGGGAGAAACCTTTTGAATGCTCAGAGTGTGAAAAGAGATTCAGTCAGCGTGGCCATCTTCAACAGCATCAAAGAAACCACAAAGGGGAGAAGCTTTTTGAATGTTCCGAGTGTACGAGGAGATTCAGTTGGAGTGATGCTCTTCAACTGCATCAGAGAACCCACACAAAGAGAAGCAATGTAACTAATTTGTTACGAGGGCTGGATCTGACATAAATGTCACTTTGTCGGACAGGGCCACATATGCTATAAAATGTAATGCCATGTACCAGAGATACAAAACTTTAGAAAGGACATGGGCAAACCCAATTAATGATATGATTTTTTACTCAAAATACTAACATGCTTAAAACATTAAGAGTATTTCCTTTATTTAACAGTCTTTAATAACTGACACCTCTTGCTCTGAATTATTGCATCAAAATCTGGAGTGAATGTCTGTTCTGTAGCAATCTCGAGTATGCTGTTTAGGTGTGTATCTGTAAGCTGAGAATGTACTTTTGATTTTTGGACATTTATTACAGAAAAGATTTCACAGCCATAAGTTGTCCCAAACATTGACAGAATTTTAGAAGCAAAAGCCTTAATTTGGGGGTAATTTGGACCTCCAAATGCTAAAATTTGCTAATGCTAACTTTAGAAAGCTTATCCTTCAATACAGCATCATACCTTTCCTCCACCTACCTGCAATTTTTGGCATCTTTTCATTGGTCGTTGCAGAGCAGTGTGAATGTCCCATTCTGTCAACTGTACTGGATCACTAGGCCTTGAGTACGCCACCCACCTTAGAGAACCTTTTCTGTCCATCTCCCCACCACCACCCTGGCACCTCTTCCCTCTCCAAATATACACTTCCTCACTACACTAGATCAGGAACCTTTTTCTCTGTAGGCCTGGAAGCATTTTGGTGGTGGGATTTCTTTCCCACTTAAAGAGGTCCACCCCAAAATGTACACGGAGGAGGAGGAGATTGGATTTATACCCCGCCCTTCACTTGGCGTCTCAGAGCGGCTTACAAACTCCTTTCCCTTCCCCTCCCCACAACAGACACCCTGTGAGGTAAAAGAAGAAGAGATTGAATTTATACCCCGCCCTTCACTACCCAAAGGAGTCTCAGAGCGGCTCACAAACTCCTTTCCCTTCCCCTCCCCACAACAGACACCCTGTGAGGTGGGTGGGGCTGAAAGAACTCTGACACAAACTGCTCTTTTTCAAGGACAGCTGTGCCAGAGCTTGTGACTGACCCAAGGTCACATCAGCAGGTGCAAGTGGAGGAGTGGGGAATCAAACCCGGTCCTCCCAGATTAGAGTCCGCACACTTAACCACTACACCAAACTGGCTCTCGAATATAAAGTCTCCAAGGAACTGGAGCCACTGCCCTCAATACTTCCTCAATCCACCACAAAAATCATGAACCCTCCACAGATTCACCAGCCACCTGTTGATGACCAGACCTCCTAAATCAGCCTTTTTCTCCCACCATCTCCTTGTCATTCATCCACACCAATCCACTCTCCTCTAAATCTCAAGTCTCACGCAGATCACTTTTTTTTTGCACTTCATTGCCACTTAAAGACCTGACCTTCCACAAAGAAACACATACACCCTGTGGTGAAACGGGGCCCCGCCTTCAGCCCTGGGAGACTGAGCAGCCGTTCTGTGGCTCGCAAGCCCGTTTTTGCCTTCCCACCCTGCCTGGTGGGGCTATTTCCCTTCATTACACACTGCCACCACTAACTGGATTTACACCACCTTCCTAGAGGGACAGTGAGACCCCTCTGGCTGATTCCCCAACCGTGGGAAGTTAATACCACACTCTTTGGGCGCCCCCTGGAGAGTTGGCAGCCCCTCCGATTTGGGCCCGTTTGAGTTCCCTAACCTCCCTTTGCCCCTGGTAATGTCCTGAGTGGGGAAGACTAGGTGGTCAAGGCACACCAGGTCTTATTTAACTCAAAAAGGTTTATTTTTACTATGTACAAGTTACGCGCAGAAAATAAACACAAGCACATTACTTTTATTTATTTATTTATTTATCGCATTTATACCCCGCCCTCCCCAGTGGGCTCAGGGCGGCTAACAAGGGCAAGGTAAACCATGCCATAATTAAAAGACATAACATACATAGTAATTTAAAACATAATAATACGATTTAAAACATCCAATACTTAAAACACCGGTGCTCAAACGTCCAATGTTATAGGTCCAAAGATGGCATCAATGTAGTTCCAGTGATATTTCCAATGATGTTTGCAGCCACAGGAGAACGGCTTAGATCCAGGTATTTCAGATGTTTCCTCAGGGCCTCGTCAAACCTTGACGGTGATGGTATAGTAGGGGCAGCAGCTCCTACTCAAAGGCCTGGCGGAAGAGCTCCGTCTTGCAGGCCCTGCGGAACTGCACAAGGTCCCGCAGGGCCCGGATCTCCCCCGGGAGCTCATTCCACCAGGTAGGAACCACCACCGAAAAAGCCCTGGCTCTGGTTGCAGCTAGTTTGGTGTCCTTGGGGCCCGGGATAACCAACAAATTTAGGGCCCCTGACCGTAGTGCTCTTGGGGGAACGTACGGGGAAAGGCGGTCCCTCAGGTAGGCTGGACATTAGCACAACCTGGGCACATTAACACAACCTGGGCAGAAAATAAATACGATTTAAAATGCCAATCCTCTGTCCCCTTCACACCCATCTCTATCTCTGGAGGTTGTGGAGAGACCCCAGCCCTTCACTGGACTGGTCACTGGTACTGTTGCCCTCCTGGCTGTCCACCACGGTTTATAGTGACCTGGATGCCCTGGAGTTTGAGGCAACAGGAGCCCCCACCTGTACACTCCCTTGAAGCTGCCGTCCACTCTGAGTCAAAGGCTGAAGACCAGGCTGAAGACCGAACTCCCCCCTCAGGAGCCAAAGCCTTTATCTGCCGGGCTCCGCCCCTGGGGTGTGTCCATATTTTCCCGCTC
>NW_015176472.1:213231-228295 GCF_001447785.1 Gekko japonicus | reverse complement strand
GGAACTGTAGGCAGGGAGGTATGGCAGCTCCATTGTTCCCTATGGAGTACCTCCCCCCTCCTAAGGACTACCAGGCTGGCATCCATCTTACACACCCAGGTAAATGCCATTTCGTTACACACCCCATGGTGCTGAGGTTCAAGCATGGGGACTAACAACTGGGAGAGCCACGTTTGTAAGCCCCATTCTGCCATGGAAGTTGCTGTGTGACTTTGGGCCAGTCACTCTTTCAGCCTAATGTACCCTGCACAGTTCTTGTGAGGACAAAAACATAGATAAGCAGAACGATAGTTGTAAATTGCTTTGGGTCCCCATTTGGGGAGAAAAGCAAGGTACAGATGCCTAGAAAATAAAAATGATGCAACAAAATCACTTGACGTCTTTAAGGTGGCTCAAGACTCCTGTTTTATCTTAGCCTCCAACTACACCCCTGCTCTTGCATGCCACCAACACTCCAAGCACCAACACTCAGCATTTTCCCTCTTCCCAACAGCTATATTTCTCCTCCCATGGCTTTCCAACAAAGTGGTTTCCAATTGGCAAAGGTGTCAGACAAGGATGTATTTTATCTCCCTATCTCTTCAATTGGTATGCAGAACATATAAGGAAAAATGGATTAGTTTTAGAAGAAGATGGAGTGAAATTTGGTGAAATATTAACAATTTTAGATATGCATATGACACCACATTATTGGCAGAAAACAGTGAAGACTTGAAATAACTACTGCAGAAGGTTAAAACAGAAAGTGCCAGAGCAGGATTACAGCTGGACATCAAGAAGACAAAGGTAATGACTTCTGATGAAGAAATGGAAAATGTTCAAGGTTTTCTATTCCTTGGTCCCATCATCAACCAAAAGGGAGACTGCACCCCAGAAGTCAGAAAGATTGTCATGAGTTAGCCACGGCTCAGCAATAGTGAGGACTTCTTGGGAGAAGAGGAGATCCATGTAGCCAACTTTGAGACAACAGAAGGTGACTAGCAGGAAAATGAGCTGCAGGCTTCTCAGGATTCACAGCCAACAGCTGTTGCAGAGTCACTGACACCCTACAGCCCTGGTTCAGCTTTTTTTTCAGCAGGTGAACATCAGTTGGCTGTTCCCAGTCCACAAGTATCACCTACACCCTTAGAGCACCACAGATGAAGGCTGAGAACAGAGCTACAGACAAGATGTCAAAGTGCACACCTCCTGGCCCAACGCCACCTGCTTGCTGATAACAAAAATGAGTAGCTGCAGGATTGCTTCTGACCTTTAGGTGTGTGGCTATAAAACCAGCCAAGAGAGGCTGTTACACATGGACATAATGCATATGATTCATGCTGAGCCACTGACCCTGCCTTGTCTGATTCTTGGAACCTTACCTGGTACTGAACAACTCATCCTTACCTGATTCCTCGCACCTGATACTTGGAGCCCACACGTCAGTACAAAGAGATTGGAACGGAGAAGGACAGCCATGAAGGGGTTTGAAAAGATCCTCAAGTATAAGGATGTGTTGCTGTGACTAAGATTAAATTAATTCATGCCAAATGGGGACCCAAACCAATTCCCCATTACTATGTATGGGTGTGAAAGTAGGACAATGAAGAAAGCTGACAGGAAGAAAGTAGGTTCCTTTGAAATGTGGTGTTGGAGGAGAGTGTTTACAGATACCGTGGACTGTCAAAAAGACAAATCAGTGGCTTCTAGATTCAATCAAGCCTGAACTCTCCCTGGAAGCTGAAACAAGGCTATCATACTTTGCTTATATTATTGGCGGGTCATTTCCTGCAGGAGCGCACAGGAGCAGAGCTCCGGCAGTAAAGAGCCCAGGGGGCGGGCACATGCAACAAGCCCCACCCCTTGCTCCCAGCAGCCCTCAGTAAGAGCAAGACGCAGCCAGGTAAGCTGCAGAGCCCCCCCAGCCCCCCGGTCTAAAACAGTCCAATGGCACCTTTGAGACCAAGTTTTGTTCAGGTACAAGCTCCCTCTCCTCTGCGATGACAGATCTGCCCCCCCCCCCCCCAATAGCTAGCAATACAAAACAGTCCAGTGGAGCCTGAGCGGTGGGTGTTGCCTTCTGACACACTTCCGGTGATGTCAGGGGGTGTGGCATATGCAAATGAGTTATGCTAATGAGCTCCTGTACCTCTTTTTCTACGAAATGACCCCTGATTATTGAAAGTCCAGAGTCACTGGAAACGACAATAATGCTAGGAAAAGTTAAAGGCAGAAGGAAAAGAGGAAGACCAAACGTGTGATGGATTGACTCAATACAAGAAGCCATGGGCCACAGTCTCCAAGCTCTGAGGATGGCTGCTAACGATAGGACGTTTTGGAGAATGTTAATTCAGAGGGTCGCCATAAGTCAGAAGTGACTTAATTGCACTTAACACACACATTAAGTAGATAATGCCCCCCCCCCTTTTGTTGCAATGTTTTCCAAATTTGAAATCTTTTGGGACAGCACCTTTACTCTCTGTGGGCAAGAAGATGCCCAGTTTTACAGGCCCCACTGACACTGGGACCATGTTCCTTGTCACATCCCCCCCCCCCCCCCCCCACAGCTGCCCTTCCCGGCACTGAACCTTTTTAAAAGCATCACTCTTTGAAACAGTGCTATGACTTTAGTAGTTGACATATCAATTAAACATATTGCTGTAATAGAACAAAGTTTGGGTCCGGTGGCACCTTTAAGACCAACAAAGTTTAATTCTGTGTATAAGCTTGCACACGAAAGCTTTTACACAGAATTAAACTTTCTTGGTCATAAAGGTGCCACTGGACTCAAACTTTTCTTCAGACCAACATGACTACCCACCTGAATCTATATCCCTGTGATGTAAAAGAGAGAGGCAGAAATATCTGAATGGGTTGCTGCTCAGGCTCCGTTCAGAGTGGCCTTTTAAGCTCTTAAAAATTGAATTTATTTGTAGGTTTTTATGTTACAAAAGCAAAAACAAAAATACAGTACATAACTAATTTTTTGGAGTTTACGTTAAACATTCTTTCCAAACCATTTGTTAACTATAACATCTTTTTTGAAACGCTTTCCCATCTTTTTGTGAAAGTATCATATTCAATTTATCCATTTTTGCAAGTTCAGATATTTTAGTAACCAACTCATCTTCGTTGTGGTCTCTGTGCTTCACACCAATGGGATCTAGTGCGCACACGCTGGATCGATCGGTGCTGTAGCAAGCACTTTTAACGGATTTTCGCGCCCAGCCCCCCCGGCCATGCGCAGGAACCCCACCGTGCATGCCCAGAGGGGGTGGGCGCGAACATCCCATTGGTGTGAATCACAGATGACCACTCGAAGATCACCAGTTACTGGTAAGCAACCTGCTTTTCTCTAGCGGGTAATTTCTCTGCCTTCCAACATTTAGCAACAAGAATTCTGGCTGCAGTAAGGATATATGACAAAATACATGTATCATCACGCCCAAACCCTTCTGGTATTATATTTAGCAAATAAATTTCTGGTAACAGATGTAAATCTATATCCATAATCTCTAATATTAGCTGTTTAATATCTTTCCAAAATTTATAAATCTTCTTGCACCGCTACCACATGTGGTGTACCTATGTTATTTTTGCACCTCCAACAGTTACTTGATACCTCCTTATAATACCTCCTTAATGTTGGAAGATAAAAGATTGCTACAACTAGAGGGGCAATATCTGTATATGGGCTAGCATGCCTATATATGGTATGACAAAGATAAAAGCCATTCAAATTTTCATAATCACGCAATCAGAGGGGCATTAATAAAGATCTGGAGGGAAATAAAAGAAAGGTTTTATCCTAAAATACCCATCTGGGTATCACCTCTCGAGGCCTTTGTAAAACCGACTTTGATGTCTGAAAATAAAAGGGCAACCTATGAAATGTTATTGAATGAGAACAATGAGTTAAAATCGATTGAGGCACTACGAGCAATGAATATAAACCTTACATGGTGGGAGATTTCACAACTGCAATCAAGATTTACTAAAGACAAAACAATGAGCTTTTATAGTTCAAAAACAGATTTAGATAAAATATAGCCACTCAGCCACTGCCTATAATGCCCAGGTCAGATCTTCTGGGTCAGAGTCTGACCAGCCGCCCAACATCAGATAGAGATGGGTGTCATCTGCATATTTATGGCAACCCAGCCCATACCTCCTGGCAATCTGGGCGAGGGGGCGCATGTAGATGTTAAACAACATCGGGGAAAGCACTGCCCCCTGAGGCACCCTGCACTCAAGTGGGTGCCTCCGGGACTGCTCCTCCCCTATCGCCACCCTCTGTCCCCGACCTTGGAGAAAATAGGCAAGCCACTGAAGAGCGAGCCCCTGTATCCCCATGTCAGCGAGGTGGTGGGTCAGCAACTGGTGGTCGACCGTATCAAACGCGGCTGACAGATCTAACAACAACAGTGCTGCCACACCGCCTCGATCCAGATGCCTCCGGAGGTCGTCAGTAAGGGCAACCAGCACCATCTCCGTCCCATGACCCGGGCGGAAGCCAGACTGAAATGGATCAAGGACAGAAGCGTAATCCAGAAAGCTCTGAAGCTGTGTCGCCACCACCCTCTCAATCAATTTGCCCAAATAGGGCAAATTGGACACTGGCCAATAGTTGGCCAATTCAGCCGGGTCCAGAGTTGGTTTTTTCAGGAAAGGTCGGACCATTGCCTCCTTGAGTGCCTCAGGGAACCGTCCCTCCGAGAGGGACTTGTTGATAATCTCCCTTATGGCACCTGTGACTTGATGGCAACAACAACAAATACACATTAATATAGACTACAGTCCCTAAAAATTTCTCCAAGTGACTTTGTGAATCATTTTGTATGGTGCTACCCTATTGCGGAAAGGTGGGAGCCTTCCAGACCTCCTCAGGCAGGCCCATTCCAAAAGGTGGGGGCCACAAGGGCCAAGGCACATGGACAGGTAGGGGTTGATTCTGCCCATGTGCAGGGTGGGACCTTCAGAAGTCTCTGTTCAGATGAGCAACGGTGTCATGGCAAAGCATAAGAGGCTTGATTCTTTGACCAGGTCAACAAGACCTGAATACTCTGGAGAAGTGGGCAGTTGCAAACAGGATGCAATTCAACAAAGATAAATACACAGTATTACATCTGGGTCACAAAATGTCAAGCACAAATACTGGATGGGGGATACGTTTCTGGGGAGTAGTGTATGCGAAAGACATCTTGGGGTAAGACTGGACTGTAAACTAAATATGAGCAGTCAGTGTGATGCGGTGGCAAAAAAGGCTAATTCAGTCTTGGGTTGTATTAAAAGGGCCATAGCATCAAAATCACAGGAGGTCATAGCCCATCTGTATACTGCCTTGGTCAGACCACATCTGGACTACTGTGTGCAGTTCTGGAGGCCTCACTTCAAAAAGGATGTGGACAAGAGCGAGAGGGTGCAGAAGAGAGCGATGAGGATCATCAGGGGTCTGGAGCCCTATGAGGAAAGGCTAAGGGCCCTGGGAATGTTTAGTTTGGAGAAGAGAAGATTGAGGGGGGACATGATTGCTCTCTTTAAATATTTGAAAGGCTGTCATTTGGAGGAGGGCAAAGAGCTGTTCCAGTTGGCAGCAGAGGATAGGACCAGTGCTCCCTCCAAGCTGAGTTAGCGTGAGCTAGCTCACAGTTTTTTAGCCTCCGGCTCACAGATTTTTGCCTTCACTCAGGAAGGAGGGCTCCAGAGCAAACTACTTTATGCAGTAGCCAAAGCGCTCGCTCACAACTTTAATGCCAGTAGCTCACAAAGTAGAATGTTTGCTCACAAGACTCCACAGCTTAGAGGGAACATTGGACAGGACCCAAAGCAACGGGTTTAAGTTACATGCAGAAAGGTGTTGGCTGGATATTAGGAAACACTTTTTCACGGTCAGAGTGCTTCAAAGGTGGAATCAGCTGCCCAGGGAGGTGGTTAGCTCCCCTTCACTGACAGCTTTCAAGAAGAGGCTGGATGAATATTTCAGAGATGATTTAGGCTGGTCCTGCATTGGGCAAGGGGTTGGATTAGATGGTCTGTATGGCCCCTTCCAACTCTATGATTCTATGACCTCCATGGCCCAGGTTTGCCTGGCCTCATCAGATCTCAGAAGCTAAGCAGATCCTGCTTTGGTTAGTCCTTGCATGGGAGACCACCAAGGAAATCCATGGTTGCTATGGAGAGATAGCCCATGGCAAACCTCCTCAATTCCTCTCTTGTCTTGAAGACCCCTGTGGTTACGAAACGGATGGCTGCAGGGTCTTTCGAACATTTCCAAAATCTGTTACCAACCTATCCTGACCTTCTTGTTAATATTGATAGTCAACTGCTAATGTTGTCACGGCAATTTCTCAATGACTGATGTTCTTTAAAAGCCTTAGTGTAGGGGAGAGGGGATTGACAGCTAAGGAGGGGGCTGAGGCAGGAAAATGGTCCTGATTTGGGCGGGACCTGGAAAAATGTGCATTTTCTTGCCCACACAGTGAGCAAAGGTGCTCTCCCAGAAGATGCCAAATCAAATTTGGGAAACATTGCAGGCAAATTAAGGAGGGGGAGCCCAGAAGGTGCACAATTTGGGGATGAGGTCATGTGAATGGTCCACAAATCCATCTTTTTGGAAGCAGCCTCAGAGCAGCAAGATTCAAACTTTAGAGACCAACAAGAAACCTGGACTTGGATCTGGCTTGTTCTGCTGGAGACCAACAGGGTCTCCAGCAGAAATAGCCTAAGAAAAGTTTGCCCCTTGGAAATTCACTCTTTAGGTGGCTGGTTTGTGAAAAGCAATCCTGCAGTGCCCTCCACTGGCAGACAGTATGATTCTCCTGACAACTTTTTACAAATTTTACATTTGTCACTGCTGAAGAAGCTTTTTTGGCCCAGAAGTAGCGGGGGGGGGGGGGCACTGAAAAGTGTGGCATTTAATAGGAACAACAAAGAAGCACCAATTCCTACTGTGCCTCTGAATGTGGAGGTTCCCCTCAGTCACCATGGCAAGTAGCCACTGAGACTTCTCCATGAATCTAATCCCCTTTGAAAGCTGTTTATTCCCATGTAAATTCCACGTTTTAATAACTCTCTGTGTAAAGAAGTATTTCCTTTTGTCCATCCTGAACCTACTGCCCATCAGCTTCATTGGATGACCTCGAGTTCTAGTATTTCGGAAGAGAGAGGAAAAGTTCTCTTTGTCCACTCTCTCCACCCCATGCATTATTTTATAAACCTCTATCTTGTCCTCCCCTTAGTCGTCTCTTTTCTAAACTGAAAAGTCCCAGACTCTTCAGCCATTCTTCATAGGGAAGGTGCTCCAATCCTCTGTACTTTTTCCAGCTCTGCAATGTCTTTTTCAAGATACGGTTACCAGAACTGTACACAATATCCCAAACAAGGCCACACTATAGATCTATGCAGGGGCATTGCAATAGCGGCTGTTTCCTTTCCTAACAATCCCTAACAGAAAGTTTGCCTCTTTTTCACTGAGCTGTCCCCAAGGACCCCAAGATCTTTTCCCCTCTCAGTCTCAGCAAGTTCAGACCTCGCTGGTGGACCTCCTGATGACACCTGGTATTTTTGGCCACTATGTGACAGAGTGTTGGACTGGATGGGCCATTGGCCTGATCCAACATTGGCTTCTCTTATGTTCTTATTAGCCTATACATGAAGTTGGGATTTTTTGTTCCAGTGTGCATCACCTTAAACTTACCAACACTGAATTTCACTTGCCACATTGACTCAGCCAGTTTGTGGAGGTCCTCTTGAAGCTCTCCACTGTCAGCCCTGGTTTCCACCATCCTGAATAATTTTGTATCATCTGCAAACTTCGTCAATCCCCTTCTTCAGTCTGATTCCAACTTTCCCAGCACATCTGGGGCTGACTCTGTGCTGCCACTACCAGCAAGTGGTGTATATGCGTGGTACCCTGGTCTCCAGAGACTCTACTATAAGAACGTAAGAATAGCCCTGCTGGATCAAACCAATGGTCCATCTAGTCCGGCATCCTGTCTCCCACAGTCTTCGGGTACAGCGGTTTTGTAAACCTTCGTATTTTATTTGATGCGTTTCAAAACATTATTCTGAACAGGGCTCCATAGGCTTTGCCAGACTGCCAAAGGGGTCCATGGCACAAAAAAGGCTGAGAACCCCTGTGAGAGAGGGGAATCCCTGCCTTCCTTGGAAGGAGAAGGCAGGAAAACCAGGGAAGAAGAGCGGGCGCTGCTCTTTACGGGGAGGGCAGGAAGCATTTTTCATTCGTCTGCAGCTCTGAAAGGGTTAAACTGACAGAGCTGTTTGCTAGAGAAGCCGAGAAAAGGAGGGGCGGAAAAGGGGGGGAGGCTTTTTTCCGGGGGGGGCCCGCTTTGCTATTGAATCGCCAACGAGAACGGGGAAAGCGTCAGATCTGCAACAGGAGGGGAAAAGCCTTGCCTCCTGATCGTGCGAAGATTTGCACACAAGTAAGTCATGATGGAGGGGAGGATTAGCTTTTCACTGTTGGAAGAGAGACATGCGGCTATCGTGTGCATTACTGAAGGGCGGGGCTGGGTTTTAGAATATAGTCTTAAAATGCGATTTCCTTGCCTCTGCTTTAATTCGCTAGCCGCTTTGGTGCCCCTTGTGGGGGCAGAGAGACCGGACCTGGATTTTGTCAATAAAAATAAATCTAAATAAATTCTCGGCTATGGAGGTCGTAGAAAGGAGTCCCAGGCTTATTCCCATGGGTGAAATCATTCGTGACGATTGGCTGCCCCACGTAACACGCATTCTGGGTGATGCTCCCCCCCCCCAATCTCCAGATTCATGGCCTCCTCCTGCTCCTGTTCATCCCAGCAGCCCCTGTGCCCTGACCTGGGGAGGTGACACACACACACCCCTGCCCCTTCCCCTCTGCTGGCTGGTTGGACAGAGCTTTTGCCTAATGCTTCTGGTCTATTGAGGGGACAGTCCCAGTCCTTTCGTCCTGGGCTCTAGTTTACATTGAGACTTGGCTCCCAGGACAGACTGATATGGGGTCATCGGAGGCCAAGATCATAACACCCACAACAGATTTTTAGACGTTAAATAGTAAAGGTAAAGGTTCCCTTGCTCGAAAGCCAGTCGAGTCCGACTCTAGGGTTGCGGTGCTCATCTCCGTTTCAAAGCCGAAGAGCCGGCGCTGTCCGAAGACATTTCCGTGGTCATGTGGCCGGCATGACTAAACGCCAAGGCGCACGGAA
Organism: Gekko japonicus; assembly: GCF_001447785.1. Lineage (NCBI taxonomy): Eukaryota > Metazoa > Chordata > Lepidosauria > Squamata > Gekkonidae > Gekko > Gekko japonicus. Next base: position 219,113 of record NW_015176472.1, on the reverse strand, counting down.
CGCTGTGACCTTCCCACCGAAGTGGTCCCTATTTATCTACTTGCAATTTCTTGCTTTCGAACTGCTAGGTTGGCAGGAGCTGGAACTAGATACGGGAGCTCACTCCGTCATGCGGCACCCTGGGTCTCGAACTGCTGAACTACTGACCTTTCACAGCCTGCAGTTCAGCGTCTTAACCACTTGAGCCACCGCAGCTCCAGATGTTAAATAGGTATCGTTTATTTTTTTTTATTTTCTTGAAAGACTAGAAAGGCATATATTTTAAAAGCTCGATATGTAATACAGCCCAATGACATTAATCCTGATGTGGAAACTGCAACAAGGACTCTCCTTCTGATCCGCCAGGGCAATTCTTAGATGTCTCTTGACCAGGGTCAGTGATGTAGCTCTGTTCTCTTTTGGCTTCTTTCTGCCTTTTTGATATCTTTTCCTCTCCCTCTTGATAGCCAAGTAACTAAGGGTAATCTCTCCACAGTCAGAGGTGACCCAAGAGATGGGAAAGGAGATGGAAGAGGAGGACCTGGAATAGGCAAGAGGTCAAGGAAAGGTCCCCATCCCATCCAAGCAGGGAGTGAGTGTTGAATTTTGGGAAAGAGCTGCTTGAGAGATCATGGCTCAGGACACGATGGCTGTGGTCACACATGCTAAATAATCCACTTTTTGTGCACTTTCCAACTGGATTTTTACTGTGTGAACTGGCAACATCCAGCTGGAAAGTGCATTGCAAGTGGATTATTTAGTGTGTGTGACTGCAGCCTATGACTGCAGATGTATGTAGTCAGTGTGAAGAAGAGAAAGGTCTTTTCTGTGAAAGGGATTTTTTACTATTCGATGCCGAAGAGAATAGGGAAGGCTCCAGATTTGCAACAGGAGGAAAATAGCCTTGTTCCTGGGTCCCAGGAAGGTTTACTCATAAGTAAGACATGGGAGGGGAATAGACTTTTCAGTCCCGGAAGAGAGAAATGCAGCTGTTGTGTGTTTTTGAAGAGGAGCTGGTATTAAACAGTTCTCAAATGTACTTGCATATTTTTGAGATGTCTGTTCCACGTAGACAAAGGTCGGGCCTCCTCGTAGCCCCTCATGGATCTCTCTGTTGTCCTTGGCACAGCGGACCCTGCTCTCTTGTTGGGGCGCCTGGGGGCAGGACTAGGCATCGGGGGCTGTGGGTTGGAGTGGGTCAAATCCTTCCTCATGGACCAGACCCAAAGAGTGGCCACTGGAGATCAGTTATCTGCTTAGGACACACAGGGCACAATGCGTCCTGCCCCCCATGCTATTTTGCCTTTATGTAAAGCTCTTAGGTTGAATCGTTTGTAGTCTGGGGCTTGGCTGTCATCAATGAGAAGACATAAGAACATAAGAGAAGCCAGTGTTGGATCAGGCCAATGGCCCATCCCGTCCAACACTCTGTCACACAGTGGCCAAAAATACCAGGTGCCATCAGGAGGTCCAGCAGTGGGGCCGGGACACTAGAAGCCCTCCCACTGTTGCCCCCCCCCCCAAGCACCAAGAAGACAGAGCATCACTTGCCCCAGACTGAGAGTTCCCGTCTATACCTTCTGGCTAATAACCACTGATGGACCTCTGCTCCATAGGGACCTCTGCTCCATAAGACGATATATGTTGTTGTTCAGTCGCACAGTCGAGTCCGACTCTTCGCGACCCCATGGACAAGATCTCGCCAGGCCCTCCTGTTTTCCGCCGTCCTCTGAAGTTTGCTCAATTTCATGTTTGTTGCATCTATGACACCATCTTTGCCGTCCCCGTCTTCTTTGACCTTCAATCTTTCCCAGCATCAGGGTCTTCTCCAGTGAGTGCTCCCTTCTCATTCGGTGGCCAAAGTATTTGAGCTTCAGTTTCATTATCTGGCCTTCCAGGGAACAATCAGGGTTGATTTCTTTTAGGATTGACTGATTTGATCTTCTTGCAGTCGAAGGGACTCTCAAGAGTCTTCTCCAGCATCATAGTTCAAAAGAATCTATTCTTCGGCGCTCGGCCTTCCTTATATTCCAACTCTCGCAGCCATACATGACTACTGGGAATACCATTGCTCTGACCATGCGGACTTTTGTTGGCAGGGTGATGTCTCTACTTTTTATCACGATATATAGCTATCTGTATTTCCTTATCCAAATCTGGTGATGTAGCAGAGGTCCTGAATCACTTGCCTGGCTGCTGTGGTTAAATGCCTAAGAGTGAACAAATCGAAATGAAATCCTGGAAAGACGGAAGTAATGCCGGTTGGGAAGGTGGAGGTCTTGAAGGACCTTCTGCTCCCCGCTTTCCATGGAGTTCAGCTGACCCTCTCAGACTCCCCCTTAAGAGCCTCAGGGTTTTACTGACCCAACAGGATTGCTGGAGAAGCAAGTTAATGCAGGTCCTTTCCGCACTTGGATCTCATCCCTGCTTTTATCAGAGTTCAATTCGCAACTCAATACCTAGCATTTATCCCTGGTTATAAGAAGAAGAAGAAGAAGAGAAGAGATTGGATTTATACCCCGCCCTTCACTTGGAGTCTCAGAGCGGCTTACAAACTCCTTTCCCTTCCCCTCCCCACAACAGACACCCTGTGAGGTGGGTGGGGCTGAGAGAGCTCTGACACAAACTGCTCTTTTTCAAGGACAGCTGTGCCGGAGCTTGTGACTGACCCAAGGTCACATCAGCAGGTGCAAGTGGAGGAGTGGGGAATCAAACCCGGTTCTCCCAGATTAGAGTCTGCGCACTTAACCACTACACCAAACTGGCTCCGTTTATCCCGGGACAAGTGTGGGGTGAAACTGGGGTGATCTCAGTGTAATGTGGAAACAAAAAATATCCCCAGATAATTACAGGGGTGAACTCGAGTGTAGTGTAGAATATAAGTTCGAGGACAGAATTGAACCAGGGTTTAAGGTCTATTGTGGAATCACCGTGAATATTATTGACAGCTAGACGGAGCATGCCTATTACTCCCCCTACTGCAGTACCTGCACTGGCTGCCCATCAGCTCCCAGGCTCAGATTAAAGGAGTGGCTCTCCCATCCAAAGCCCTTCATGGCCTTGGAGCCTCATACCTGCAAGACAGTCCCTCCTTCTAGGCTCTGCCATGGCTGCTTCACTCATCTGAGCAGGGACTTCTGCCGGTCCCACCCGGCACATGGGCAGAATCAACCACTGCCCGTCCATGTGCCTCCTCCTTTGAGGCCCCCACCTTGTAGAGGAGGTCAGGAAGGCTTCCACCTTTCTGCAACAGGGCAGCACCATCCAAAATGATTCACAAAATCACTTGGAAAAATGATAGGGACCGTCGTGTATACTAATGCACATTTGTTGTGGTTGCATTCAAGTCACAGCTGTATAGAGTCATTCTGTGTAAACTCCGTTGAGTCCCAGTGAGAAAGGGAAATTTACTAACATAAAGACATCATACATACATTAATGTTTTGATTTGTTAGCCGCCTCGGTGGCCCTTGTGGGGACAGAAAGGCGGGATCTGGATTTTGTCAATTAAAATAAATCAAATCCTCAGCCATCACATTTGCTGGGAGGGCCCACAAAGGACTCCCAGGCATGATCACATGGGATGAATCATAGACGCTGACTGGCTGCTCCACATGCAGATCATTTGGGGGCAGTGCTTCACATCCCTTCTGCCATTTTCCTCTTGGTTTGTTGCCTCCCCCCGTTCATCCAGGCGGCCCCTGTGCCTTGACCTGGAGGGGCTTCATGCTCCTCTGCCCCTTCCCCCCCCTGTCAAGAACTTGCACAGAGTTATTGCAAACATGTCCAGCCTATTGAAGAGACATATGCAATGGTTAAGCCCTTACCAGTCATTTCATCCTGAGTTCCAGTTTACACTGAGAGGAGCCCCTAGGACAAACTGATACACAGTCGCAGGAGGCCAAGGTCAAAACATTGGCAAGAGAATTTAAAGACCCCAAGCACAGATGGTTTACTTTCCTGAAGGACCAAACATGCATACCTCAAAAATCTTGATACATCATATAGCACAATGACATTAATCCTGATCCGCAAACCAAACGAGGACATGCTAATTCGCTGAGACAATCATTAGGTGTCTTTTGATCAGGGTTGCTGATGTAGCTTCGTTCCCTTTTGGTTTCTTTCTGCCTTTTTCATATCTTTCTCTCTCTCTCTCTCTCTCTCTCTCTCTTCATAGCCACGTGAGTAAGGGTACCCTTCCACAGTCCCAAGGAGATGGAAGAGAAGGACCCAGAAGGACCTGGCAAGAGATCAAGGAAGAGTCCCCATCACATCCATGCAGGGAGTGGTGCTGAATTCTGGGAAAGAGCTGTGCCAGAGATCTTGGCTCAGGAGACTTTGACTGCAGAGGCACGCAGCCGATGCTTCCGGCAGTTCCGTTATCATGAGGCAGATGGACCCCGAGAGGTTTGCAGCCAGCTCTATGGACTTTGCAACCACTGGCTGGAGCCAGAGAGGCGCACCAAGAAGCAGATCCTGGACCTGGTGATCCTGGAGCAGTTCCTGGCCATCCTGCCCCAGGGAATGCAGTGCTGGGTCAGAGGATGCGGGCCAGAGACCAGTTCCCAGGCGGTGGCCCTGGCAGAAGGTTTCCTCCTGAGCCAGGCAGAGGAGAAGAGGCAGGCAGAGCAGGTGAGGAGTTTTCCTTCACTCAGTTCAAGGAACGGCCTTCTGCTAAGGCTTCTCTGCCAGATATTTCTGCCTCTAGAGAATTCACTGGACTGGGAAGAAAACCCAACCCTGATACTTGTCCCTGTGGTTGAACCATCTCAGATGGTCAGTGCAGGGGTGAGGAGTCTGGGAGTGGGGCAGGATCCTTCTCCTCGGCCAGTCCCATTCCTTCTCTTACCCGACTCCTTTTCTGCTCTTTCAGATGTGGGGACCATCAGTGAAGATGGAAGCAGAGTTCTCTGAGGAGGAAGGGTCTCCTTTGGAGGAAGGGCAGAGGGCTGAGGCCCAGGAAGGTGCCCAAGATGCCCTCTCAGGTGGTAAGGCTGTTTTGTGGCCAGATGGGATTGGGGCACACAGTGAAGTTGTTGGGTAGAAGGTTTAGGACAGGAGAAAGGAAAAACCCTTCTGTACACAATACAGAGTCAAGTTCTGTGATTCATTTCTGTAGCATGTCGTGATGGCCACTCCCTTGAAAGGAAATTAGAAGGATTCATAGAAGGCAGTTCCATTCTTATTCACATTTCTGTGTCACCTTCCTACCGTTAGTGGGACGAAAAGCATCTCCAAAGAGGAAAGGTAGATTCCCTCCTCAGGACACAGATATTAGCCATGGCAAATGCATGGAACCGCCATGTTCTGGGCCAGCATACCTCTGAAAATGTATTCCTGGTGGCCAACCATTGCCTTCTGTGCCCCCGATTGAAGTCTCTACAGGAGCATTCGGTGGGCCAAAGTCAGAAAAAAGATAATGGACTATAGATGCCAGGCTGTGATGCTTCGGGATGGTGCGTGGACTGGCTGTGATGTCAGAGTATCAGCAGACACTCTGGAAATCCATCAGTGTTACCCTGGAGTTTTCATATATGCTGAAGTCATGTTTTGGTTTTCAGAGTCCCTGGTGGTTTTCTTCTGCCTCTCCCACAATTTACTAAAAATCATTGCAAATTCTGTAGATTGTGTCTATGGCGAGGTTTCACAGTCCTAGGAAGGAGGGTGCACAAAGCAGGATTCAAATAAGCAAACTAAGGAATTTAGGGTAAGAATCTTCCTTCCTTCTCTATCTCCATCACAGGCAGTGGACAGGTGATATTCGGCTGTTGTCTTGGCGGAGGTGTGGAAACAGCTGCTGTTCCTCCAGTCCAGGTAGAGGAGATGAGTGGGAGACAGCCTGATTCCCCCCCCCCCATTTCATAGATGGGCTTTTGCTCCTGCAGTTGCTGCTAAGATGA
>NW_015176472.1:202974-213192 GCF_001447785.1 Gekko japonicus | reverse complement strand
GGAAAGAGGCTTTGAATGCCACTCCCTTTGCTCATGCCAAGCTCTGCATCCTGCACCCTCCCAGACTGCCCCCTTCCAGTGTGCCTTGTCTGCCTGGCATGCTCTCTGACGAGGGAATCTGCTTTTTCTTCCAGGATCCTTTTTCCTTTGAGGAGGTGGCCGTGTATTTCACCGAGGCCGAGTGGGCCCTGCTGGATCCAGGCCAAAGAGCTCTCTACAGGGAAGTCATGCTGGAGAACTACGGGAGCGTGGCCTCTCTGGGTAAGGATCTTTCAAGGGTGCCAAAGGTACGAATTGCTGCCATTGGGATAAGGCATGAATCAAAATACTGAACACAAATACATCATTTTCAGGCCTGCCCCACTACCTGTCTCCTTTTGGAGGTCTCGAGGAGTTGGGGTGGCAGTGAAAGTGTTGTGTTCAACATGGCCTGGGAGAGCGACCCAAGCCACTTGGCTGGCCTATGGGCAACTGAGGCCCGTGTTGTGGCCATCACATCACCTGAGCCAGGGAGGGTGTCCTGGCCTGGGGCCAAAGAGGGGCTGACAGACCCTCAGAAAGGGGTCTGTGAGCCATATCACTCATGTACCCACCGTTGTAGCTAGCTTAAGAGTCCTTCTGCTAGCAAAAAGGAAAACACGTGTATTGTGGGGTATTAATTCCTGAGATCATAAACCTATGTCTACCTGGGTCAAGATACAGACCAGCACTCAAAAAGAATGAAGGGTATCAGCTTCTTAAAGAGGAAAATAAATGTATTAAGTTAACAGAAAGAGAACCAAGATAGGTCAGATAAATAAAAATAGAGGCACTACAGAAAGAAAATAAATGCACATGTGAAGTACAAACACAGTTTAATCTCCTTCCCTCACCAACTTCCTGCTATGAAGGGAGAAAATAAAAGGGAAGAGTCAAAGGCATACAAGCCTGCTTCCTGAAGACAGCCGGGCAGCTCTGGAGAAGCACAGCAGAATAGGGTGGGAAAGGAGAGGATCCACAACCATACAGTTGGGGGAAGAGGCTGGGGTCCAAAACCTGCTACAAATTGGATGGACTGAGGGATCACTTTATACATTTCTTCTGAGATGATGGAGGAGAAAAGCTGTCGGCATTGGGATGTGGGTGTGTTGTGGCCCATGGGGGGCACTCTTCAGCAGTTTCTTCTACACATCGGGGGCCTAATCCTTCCACTGAGCACACAGCGGAGCAGCCTCCCTCCCCCATGGACCACCTGGCAGCCTTCAGCCTTGTGGGCGGGCGGTGCTGGCGATCTCCAGTTATACTGGTCACTGGGTGGCCTGGGGCCTCTGCCACATGCATGGCCTTGTGTGTGCGGTGCCTGCTCCCCCATCCAATGATCTGGGATCCTATAGCCTGTAGCAGCTACCACTGCATGGGGGTGCCAAGAATCTCTGCTTTGAACCCCTAGCAGCATCCACCATGGACTGCCTGGCGGCCGCTGCCATTTAACATCTATGTCTTAAGAACAAAAGAGAAGCCAATGTTGGATCAGGCCAATGGCCCATCCAGTCCAACACTCCATCACACAGTGGCCAAAAATACCAGGTGCCAGCAAGAGGTCCACCAGTGGGGCCAGGACACTAGAAGCCCTCCCACTGTTGCCCTCCCCCCCCCCAAGCACCAAGAAGACAGAGCATCACTTGCCCCAGAGCCCCTATCTATACTTTGTGGCTAATAGCCACTGATGGACCTCTGCTCCAGATGTTTATCTAATTCTCTCTTGAAGCCCTCCATGCTTGTAGCCGCCACCACCTCCTCTGGCAGTGAATTTCATGTGTTAATCACTCTTTGGGTGAAGAAGTGCTTCCTTTTATCAGTTCCAACAGCAATTTCAGTTCTTGTATTGTGAGAAAGGGAGACAAGGACCTCTTTCTCTACCTGCTCTATCCCATGCATAATCTTATAAACCTCGATCATGTCACCCCTCAGCCATCGTTTCTCCAAGGTAAAGAGCCCCAAGCGCATTAACCTTTCCTCATAGGTGTTCCAACCTCATAGGTGTTCCAACCCTTTGATCATTCTAGTTGCCCTTTCCTGCACTTTCCCCAATGCTATAACATCCTTTTTGAGGTGTGGTGACCAGAACTGTACTTACTAGCTTTGACTGAAAGCAAAGACTAGGGATTCAACAGGAAGCAAAGAGTTTAGTGTAGGCGGGAGGTATTGCTTGGTTTTATAGGGGTTTTTAAGTATTATTTTAAGGTATTACTGTTTTAACAATTAGGTAGGTGACAGGTTAATTGTTTGATCTGTAATTTTGACCTGCTGTATAAACTGTAATAATAATATATCTGTGGGCTGCTGGTTCATGGATGCAGGGGAGGGGTGGTGTGCAGAATGGCTCTAGGGCACAGTGGGAGAGTGCCTGTGCTGTGCTGGGGATCCCAGTGATTGGGGGCAGAGGGAGACATGGCGGTGGGAGAAGGTGGTGGAAGGGAAGGGGACAGAGATACAGTCATGCGCAGTCCCTTTCCAACCTTTGTCCCATCCCGAGAGATGTCGGTGAGAGGGCTAGGGAAATGGACCCTCCTTTGACACTGATGTTGTGCAATGCCAGGTCCATTAATAATAAGACACTGATGTTGTGCAATGCCAGTGATTGGGGGCAGAGGGAGACATGGCGGTGGGAGAAGGTGGTGGAAGGGAAGGGGACAGAGATACAGTCATGCGCAGTCCCTTTCCAAACTTTATCCCATCCCGAGAGATGTCGGTGAGAGGGCTAGGGAAATGGACCCTCCTTCGACACTGATGTTGTGCAATGCCAGGTCCATTAATAATAATACCTTAATGCTGCAAAACTATCTTGCAGCGCATGACATGGCACTGGCATGCGCGACTGAGACCTGGACATGGGAGGGCAAAACAGTTGCCCTGGAGGAGGAGGAAGAAGGAGGAGGAGGGAGGAGGAGGAGGAGGAGTCTTGATAATTTGGGTCCTTATTCAAGCCAGATGATCATGGAGGGAACCGTTTGAGGAAAAGGCCCTTTGGTTGACTCCCACCAGATATGGCTTTTGTATGATTAATTGAGGAGTTACATGATTACTGGGGAAACGGGGAGGGGGACTTAAGAACAGCCAGGCTGAATGAGGGAGAAGGGTCATCAACACTTCATTCATTACCTAGATGCCTTAAAAAAACAACCCTACAACTGGCATCCTTTCCACAAACCATAGGGGTACCCTTTAAATTGTAGGGTTAAATTGATGAGGTCTTGGCTTTGAGGGAAAGAAGTTCTGCCAATGGAAATGCACACTCCTCGTGAATGAGGATTGCCTGATTGGTGGCCTGACTTCTGCCTGGGTGGAGACTGGACCTCTTTCTTGATTCCAGCAGCAGATGTAGAGGAGACCGTTGGGGTTCTCTTTGGGAAAAGCCAAGAATGAAGAGGCTGAAGGAAACTTCAGAGATGGACCACACAGACAGGCGGGAAGCCGCTTTTAACATGTATATTATTGTAGATTTCAATGTACAGCAGAAACCAGCCCCTGAAATGCTTAGAGTGTGGATGGAATTTCAAGTGCAAATCAGACCTCCGTCTGTGAGTGCTAAACAGGATCTCTCTCTTTATTCCAGCAGGGGAAGATCAGAGGAATGAGGAGGAAGAGGAACTGCATCGGCTATCACCAGATGAAGTCAAGAATGAAGACTTGAGAGGAAACTTCAGGAATCAAGGCAGACCCAAGAGGCAGAAAGGAAATCATATGGTTGGGAAGAGGGATCAACCCATTCCTTGCCAGGGGGGGGATTTCCGTGAATTAATTCAAAAGGAAGAAATGTACAAGTGTTTGGAGTGTGGAATGAACTTCTCAGATCAAACCCAATATAATATCCATGTGCAAATGCAGAGTGGAAAGAAGAACCATCAACAGCTGGAGTGTGGAGAGAGCTTCCTTTGCAGAGCAGAGCTCCTTAAACATCAACAAACACATGCAGCAGAGAAACATTATAGCTGCTCAAACCATGATGAAACTTTCTCGCAGAAATCAGACCTTAGTAAATACCAAAGCAGTCATTCAGAAGAAAAGCCATTTATCTGTTTAGAGAGTGGAATTACATCCTCTGATGGAAGACAGGGAAATCTATATTTCTCAAGGAACATTATAACAAAGGCATGTAAATGCTTTCAGTGTGGAAGGTACTTTAAATACAGATCACAGTTCCTTGTGCACCAAAGAATCCACACAGGCGAGAAACCTTTTAGATGCTCACAGTGTGGAAAGAAATTCAGTAAGAATAACAATCTTCTACAGCATCAAAGAACTCACACAGGGGAAAAACGTTTTGAATGCTCAGAATGTGGAAAGAGAGTCAATCACAGATGTAGTATTCAACAGCACCTAAGAATGCACACAGGGGAGAAAGGTTTTGAATGCTCAGAGTGTGGAAAGAGATTTTCTTACAGTAGCAATTTTCAATGCCATCTAAGAACCCATAGAAAAGAGAAACTGTTTGAATGCTCGGAGTGTGGAAAGAGATTCAGGTTAAGTGGCCGTCTTCAACAGCATCTTAAAACCCACAAAGAGAAGAAACTTTTTGAAAGCTCAGAGTGTAGAAAGAAATTCAGTAACAGTAACTATCTTCTACAGCATCAAAGAACTCACACAGGGGAGAAAGGTTTTGAATGCTCAGAGTGTGGAAAGAGATTCAGTCACATCCAGGGTCTTCAACAGCACCTAAGAATCCATACAGGGGAGAAACCTTTTGAATGCTCTGAGTGTGGAAGGCAATTTTGTTACAGTAGCAGCTTTCAACGGCATCTAAGAACCCACACAGGGGAGAAACCGTTTGAATGTTCAGAGTGTGGAAAGAAATTCAATCAGAGCACCCATCTTCAAGAACACCAAAGAACCCACACAGGGGAGAAACCTTTTGAATGCTCAGAGTGTGGAAAGAAATTCAATCACAGATGTAGTTTTCAACAGCACCTAAGAGTCCACACAGGGGAGAAACCTTTTGAATGCTCTGAGTGTGGAAAGAAATTCAGTCAGAGCGGCCATCTTCAGGAACATCAAAGAATCCACACAGGGGCAAAACCTTTTGAATGTTCAGAGTGTGGAAAGAGATTCAATAAGAGTAACAATCTTCTAAAGCATGAAACAATTCACACAGGGGAGAAACCTTTTGAATGCTCAGAGTGTGGAAAGCGATTCTGTGACAGTAGCAGTTTTCATCGGCATCTAAGAACCCACACAGGGGAGAAACCGTTTGCGTGCTCAGAGTGTGGAAAGAAATTCAATCAGAGCACCCATCTTCAAGAACATAAAAGAATTCACACAGGGGAGAATCTTTTTGAATGTTCAGAGTGTGGAAAGCAATTCTATAACAGTAGCAGTTTTCAGCGGCATCTAAGAACCCATACAGGAGAGAAACCATTTGAATGCTCAGAGTGTGGAAAGAAATTCAGTCAGAGCAGCCATCTTCAGGAACATCAAAGAACCCACTCAGGGGTAAAACCTTTCGAATGTTCAGAGTGTGGAAAGAAATTCAGTAAGAGTAACAATCTTGTACAGCATCTTAGAACCCACACAGGGGAGCAACCTTTTGAATGCTCAGAGTGTGGAAAGAGATTCAATTACAGACGAAGTCTTACAAAGCACCTAAGAATCCACACATGAGAAACCTTTTGAATTCTCTGCGTGTGGAAAGCGATTTTCTTACAACAGCATCTAAGAACTGAAGCAAAGGAAAAAACTTTTGAGTGCTCTGAGTTGTAGAAAGAGATTCAATTGGAAAGACAATCTTCAACTGTATCTAAAAGCCCATAGAGGTGAGAAACTTTTGAATTCTCAGAGTCCGGAAATACTTTCAACTGGAGCATCACTTTTTAACAGGATCTCAGAACCCCAAAAATCTTTTGAATGCACGGAGTGCGAAAAGCAATCCATTCAGAGGTGTGATCTTCAGAAGCATCTACAAACTCATACAGGGGAGAATCCCTCTGAATGCTTAGAGTGTGGAAAGAGATTCAGTTAGCCCGGCCATCTTCAGCAGAATCAGAGAACCCACAGAAGCAGAAATCATATAACTGCTTAGCTTGTGAAAAGAGCTTTTCTCTTATTTCACACAAAAAAACAACCACAGATCGTAAAAGGGTTGAAACCGTGTAAACTCTTGTAAAGTGCTTGTATCTGCCCAGAATCCTTACCCTAACCTGGAAGAAATGATAGAACTATTCGGACTGAGGACAGAGCTCAAACAGATCTCACAGGGAAGAAAGAAAGGGCGTGTTCTGTGGGTGGAAAGGGATTCAAGACTAGCTTATATCTCCTTAAATCATTGAGGAATCCATACAGTGGAGGAACCTCATGAATACACACCATGTAGCAAGACCTTGAGGAAGAGATCCAACCTTCCTCTATCTCAGATAATTCACCTTTCCTATAGTGGGATCTGATAAGGCTCTTCTTCGAATTGCCCAGGTGATTGGAGGCTCAGATATGCTCCAAAAGTAGTTGTCTGAAGAAGGCCCTTTTTAGTGGTTGCCCTACTTCAGTCTCTGTCCCAAGCTAACTCCTTCTAGCATCTGCAAAACTGGAGAAAAAAACCCTATCAATTTTCCATATCCTGTGAAGAAATAGACAATTCAAGGGTTGCAGGGATTCTCCCCTGTATGAGTTTGTAGATGCTTCTGAAGATCACACCACTGAATGGATTGCTTTTCACACTCCGTGCATTCAAAAGATTTTTGGGGTTCTGAGATCCTGTTATAAAGCGATACTCCAGTTGAAGATATTTCCAGACTCTGAGAATTCAAAAGTTTCTCGCCTCTTTGGGTTTTAGATACAGTTGAAGATTGTCTTTCAGGGGGTCTGTGAACTTGGATGGGGGAAAAATTGCATCTTTATTTTCACTCACTTTGAATTGAAATTCAGCATTTCCTTCAATTATAAATCTAGGCCTTCTGTTGGGGGAGGCTGGTATTTAAGGCAGCACCTCGCCAGAGACACGAGCCGAAGGGTGAGAGCCAAAGGGCTCTTGGCCTGTGGCTCTTAGCCTAGGGACAGACTAGGGACTCTGTAAGACGCCCAGGAAGAGCCAGAAAGCCAGGGCCCTCATCTCCTTGGGTTCCCAGTAAGGTAAGTAGACTTCTACAAGGAGAACCACATAAATACAAAGGGTTTTAAAAGGGGGATTATATATAATTATTATTTTCGAAGCAATGATGAAGCCAAAATGCCAGGGGGTTGGGGACTATCCAGTGTTTTGCACGGAGTGTCACATGTATGACTGTCTGCCCAATGGACAGAAGTCTTGCGTGTGTACCCGGTGCAAGGAGCTCCTGGTTCTCAGGGAACGAGTTTGCTCCCTTGAGGCCAAGGTGTCTGACCTGGAGAAGCAGAGACAGTCAGTTAGGGGCACGGAGAAGACTCTCGGGGACTTGTTAGATATGTCCCACTCTGAATATGGCAGCCCCACTGCTGTCAGGGAGCATGAGGGTCGAGAGGAAACGGCACCGTGCTGCGGATAAGGGGAATGTGCCCTCAGTAGGGACCTCTTCTTCAGCTGGTGAATGGGTCTTTCACACCAAGGAACCATTCCTTGGCAGGGAGGGAGGGGGGCTCTTGGTAGTTGGTGATTTGATCTTTAGGCAGGCAGGCAGCTGGGTGGCAAACCCACATACTGACTGTATGGTGACTTGCCTGCCAGGTGCGAAGGTAGCGGATATTATGCATGTTCTAGATAGGCTGGTAGATAGTGCTGGGGAGGAGCCAGTGGTTATGGTACATGTTGGCACCAACGATGTGGGGAAATGCAGTTGTGAGGTCCTGGAGGAAAAATTTAGGCTGCTAGGCAAGAGACTCAATGCCAGGACCTCCAAGGTAAGAACATAAGAACATAAGAGATGCCAATGTTGGATCAGGCCAAAGGCCCACCCAGTCCAACACTCTGTGTCACACAGTGGCCAGAAATACCAGTGCCATCAGGAGGTCCACCAGTGGGGCCAGGACATTAGAAGCCCTCCTACTGTTGACCCCCCCAAGCACCAAGATAACAGAGCATCACTTGCCCCAGAGTCCCTATCTATACCTTGTGGCTAATAGCCTGTTCCACGCGCTGTTCTTCGTGCTACCTGTTCCACGCGCTGGGCTGGAGAGACAGGCACGGATCAAGAGTCTCAATGCATGGATGAGACAATGGTGTAGGGAGGAAGGGTTCAAGTTTGTTAGGCAGTGGGATGCTTTTTGGAACAAGAGGGAGCTGTACAAAAGAGACGGTCTCTACTTGTCCCGAGAAGGAACCAGGCTGTTGGCACTTAAAATCAAAAAGGTGGGAGAGCAGTTTTTAAACTGAATATTGGGGGAAAGCCAACAGGAGATGAAAAGTCTCTGGTTTGGGATGGCTCATCTCAAAGAGATGAAGGGGTAACTTACTTTTCTACAAGGAAATGGATTAGAATTGTCCACTGAGACTGTGGCTAACGATATGGACTGCCTGGCAAGGTCAGGAGGCAGCAAGAGGAAGGTTGTGGGCTTAACATGTATGGGAAACTATAGATGTTTATATACTAATGCTAGAAGTGTCCGAGGTAGAATCGGGGAGTTGGAATGCTTGGTGTGTGGGGGGGAAATAGACATTGTGGGTATTTCAGAAACTTGGTGGGATGAGGAAAATCAGTGGGATATGGTGATTCCTGGTTATAAATTATATTGGAAGGATAGGGGGGAAGGGTTGGAGGTGGGGTAGCTCTGTATGTCAGAGAGGATATACAGTCCAGTAAGACTGAGAGGCTAAGAAAATTTGATTCACTTCTGGAAATGCTATGGGTTGAAATAGTGTGCCCAAAAGGACGCTTAACACTGAGAGTTTGTTATCGCCCACCAGATCAAAAGATAGAGGAGGATTATAAAATGATGAATGAATTAAAGATAGCGGTTGGATGAAATAACTCTATCATAATAGGTGATTAACTACCCACACATTGATTGGGACAGGAAGAAGAGATTGAGTTTCTAGACACTCTCATTGACTATACTATGGAACAGATGGTCACGGAACCTACCAGGGGAGGGGCAATCCTTTATTTGGTCCTAAGTAACATCCAAGACCTGGTGAGAGATGTAAAAGTGATTGCACTGCTTGGGAACAGTGACCATAATGTTACTGAGTTGCCCAAAAAGACGGACACCACCACTTTTAACTTTAAAAGGGGTAACTTCTCTGATATGAGGGGACATGTGAGGA
Organism: Gekko japonicus; assembly: GCF_001447785.1. Classification (NCBI taxonomy): domain Eukaryota; kingdom Metazoa; phylum Chordata; class Lepidosauria; order Squamata; family Gekkonidae; genus Gekko; species Gekko japonicus. The sequence goes on along the minus strand of NW_015176472.1, from coordinate 203,987 downwards.
AGAAACTGAAAGGAAAAGTAGAAAGGATCAAAACCATTGGGGAAGCTTGGAGACTATTTAAAACTACAATCCTAGAAGCTCAGAAAAAATATATACCGCAGGTTAGGAAAGGCACAAATAGGTATAGAAAAAAAGCCTGCATGGTTAACAAACAAAGAAATGGAAGCTGTAAAATAAGAAGGATTCCTTTAAGCGGTTGAAAGCTAGTCTCATTGAGGTTGATAAGAGGGAACACAGGCTGTGGCAAATAAAATGCAAGTCTGTGATCAGGCAGGCAAAAAGGGAATATGAGGAGCATATAGCAAAAAACATAAAGACCAACGATAAAACTTTCTTAAAATACATTAGAAGCAGGAAACCACCCAGGGAGGCAGTGGGGCCCTTGGATGACCAAGGGGTAAAAGGAGTACTGAAGGATGATAGGGAAATGGCTGAGAAGCTGAATGCATTTTTTGCCTCTGGCTTCACTGTGGAAGATGAGAAGTACTTGCCCACTCCAGAACCGCTGATTTCAGGAGGGGTGTTGAAAGACCTGAGTCAGATTTAAGTGACGAGAGAGGAGGTCCTACGACTGATAGACAACTAAAAAACTGATAAATCACCAGGCCCGTATGGCATACATCCGAGAGTTCTGAAAGAACTCAAATGTGAACTTGTGGATCTCCTGACAAAAATATGTAATCTTTCAAATGTGAACTTGTGGATCTCCTGACAAAAATATGTAATCTTTCAAATGTGAACTTGTGGATCTCCTGACAAAAATATGTAATCTTTCAAATGTGAACTTGTGGATCTCCTGACAAAAATATGTAATCTTTCATTAAAATCTGCCTCCATTCCTGAGGACTGGAAAGTAGCTAATGTCACTCCTATCTTTAAAAAGGGTTCCAGAGGAGATCCGGAAAATTACAGCCCAGTCAGTCTGACGTTGATACCGAGTAAGTTGGTGGAAACTCTTATTATGGAAAGAATTAGTAGGCACATTGATGAACAAAACCTATTGAGGCAGACTC
>NW_015176472.1:176426-202906 GCF_001447785.1 Gekko japonicus | reverse complement strand
CATAATGCCCCTGTATAAATCAATGGTGCGACCTCATTTGGAGTACTGTGTACAGTTCTGGTCACCACACCTCAAAAAGGATATTATAGCATTGGAAAAAGTGCAGAAAAGGGCAACTAGAATGATAAAAGGATTGGAACACTTTCCCTATGAAGAAAGGTTAAAATGCTTGGGGCTCTTTAGCTTGGAGAAACAATGGCTGAGGCGGGGGGTGACATGATCGAGGTTTATAAGATTATGCATGGGATAGTGCAGGTTGAGAAAGAAGTACTTTTCTCCCTTTCTCACAATATAAGAACTCATGGGCACTCAATGAAATTGCTGAGCAGTCGGGTTAGAACAGATAAAAGGAAGTCCTTCACCCAAAGAGTGATTAACACATGGAATTCACTGCCACAAGAGGTGGTGGCGGCTACAAGCGTGGACGGCTTCAAGAGGGAATTGGATAAACATATGGAGCAGAGGTCCATCAATGGCTATTAGCCACAAGGTATAGATAGGAACTCTCAGTCTGGGGCAAGTGATGTTCTGTCTTCTTGGTGCTTGGGGGGGGGTCAACAGTGGGAGGGCTTCTACTGTCCTGTTCCCACTGGTGGACCTCCTGATGGCACCTGGTATTTTTGGCCACTGTGTGACAGAGTGTTGGACTGGATGGGCCACTGGCCTCATCCAACATTGGCTTCTCTTATGTAGGCAACAAACCACAGTGGTATTAGCAGTACCTGTGACGTCATCAAGAGAGACCACAGGTTTTTTTCATATCACATTACAGTTGTTGCAGATATCTTGAAATATTGATTACACACATCACTACTTTGAAATTAGGTTAGTTATTATACCTGCCACAGGATCTTACATGATTGCAGTCTTCCTGTCTACAGGCCTCTTGTGAAATAGCTGGCCAATTATCGGGCAACTCTGCACCTAGTCGTCGTTCAGCCTCGAAACAGTGGGGTGTTCTCACACTGATGACCCAGATATCTACCTTAATTTCCAGTACTCCCTATCTTCTATTTTTGTTGATCAGTACAGGGAAGGGAGTGAGTCGCTTTTATGCTTTCTTAAAGTTCTGCAAAACTGGACAGTTCAAATGAGAATTCTTAACTCTCTATAAGGCTGCACAGCCTTTTGTAATACCGTTAGGCATGTGGACTACAAGGGTATACCAGGCAAGTTCATTCAAGTTCCAATTGTTATTTAATGTGCTATTAAAGCACATATAATAAATTTGTTCTTTTTAAATATTTTGATAACCGTGTTTCAATATAATTGGTTTCGTTTGTAGTCCTCTGTATTTTATTTTATGCATTTAAAAACATTATTCTGAGAAGAGGTTGATAGGCTTTGCCAGACTGCTAAAGGAGTCCATTGCACAAAAAGGTGAAGAACCACTGTGAGAGAGGGAAATCCCTGCCTTGGAAGGAGAAAAGTGGTTGGCAGGAAAACCAGAGAAGAAGAGTGGGAGAGAGGCCTTCAGATTTCCCAACCTCCAAGTGGGGCTTGGAGATCCCCCAGAATTAGAACTGATTCCCTGGCTACAGAAAATTGCTACTTTGCAGGGTGGACTCCATGGCATTATACCTTGTTGAAGTTCTACTCCTCCCCAAAACCCTCCATCCCTAGGCTCCACCCCCCTAATCTTCAGATATTTCCCTAGGAGGAGTTGGCAATCCGAGGTGGCTGGCCAGACATGTTGCACAAGCAAGAGAGAAGCAGCACTGTTTTTTATACCCTGGTATTCTCTATCTGAAGGAGCTGCGGTGGCTCAAGTGGTTAAGATGCTGAACTGCAGGCTGTGGAAGGTTAGTAGTTCAGCAGTTCGAGACCCGGGTGCCGCATGATGGAGTGAGCTCCCATCTCTAGTTCCAGCTCCTGCCAACCTAGCAGTTCAAAAGCAAGAAATTGCAAGTAGATCAATAGGTACCACTTCGGTGGGAAGGTAACAGCGTTCCGTGCGCCTTGGTGTCTAGTCATGCCGGCCACATGACCACGGAAACGTTTTCGGACAGCGCTGGCTCTTCGGCTTTGAAACGGAGATGAGCACCGCAACCCTAGAGTCGGATTTGACTGGCTTTCGAGCAAGGGAACCTTTACCTTTTTATTCTCTATCTGAAGGAGTCTCAGAGCAGCTTACAATCACCTTCCCTTCCTCTCCCCACAACAGACACCTTGTGAGCAGGGGTCATTCATAGAAAAAGAGGTGCAGGAGCGCATTAGAATAACTTATTAGCATAACTTATTTGCATATGCCACACCCCCTGACATCACTGGAAGTGTGTCAGAAGGCAACACCCACCGTTCAGGCTCCACTGGACTGTTTTGGATTGCTAGCTATTGGGGGGGGGGACGTGCAGATCTGTCCTCGCAGAGGAGGGAGAGCTTGTACCTGAATAAAACTTGGTCTTAAAGGTGCCACTGGACTGTTTTGGATTGCTAGCTATGGGGAGGGGGATGACGATGTGCAGATCTGCCCTCCCAGTGGAGGGAGAGCTTGTACCTGAAGGCGGGGGGGGGGGGCTTTGCAACTTACTGGCTGCTTCTTGCTCCTCGTGGCCCAACTGAGGGTTGCTGGGAGCAGGGGGCGGGGCTTGTTGCATGTCCCCACCCCCTGGGCTCCTTACTGCCGGAGCTCCGCTCTTGTGCGCTCCCGCAGGAAATGACCCCTGCTTGTGAGGAAGGTGGGGCTGAGAGAGCTCTGAGAGCACTATGACTGACCCAAGGTCACCCAACTGGCTTCAATGTGGAGGAGTGGGGAATCAAACCCGGTTCTCCAGATTAGAGTCCTGCCGCTATTAACCACTGCACCATGATGGTACTCAGGGATGGTTAAGAAAATATTTTGGGGGGTAGGGCTGCCAGATCCCCCCTGGCAACTGGTGGGGGATGGGGGAGACTTCATAGAAAGAAGGAGGCCTAGGCCACATTGCCAGGGTCACACAGGAAGTGACACCATCATTCCATTGACATCTGGGGGATGCTCTTGGATTTGGCCAAAAATTCTATGGTAAAAGTGGCTTCTACAATAGAATTTTTGCTCAAATAACAGAACGTCACACCGAAGTTGCTGGCGTGATTAAGTCACTTTCTGTGAGACACTGGCAATGAGGTCTAGGTCTTATTTCTACTGGTAAATTCCCATTCTAGCCAGCTGATTTAGCATCTGGGGGCAGGGACTGACAGTGGGGGACCCCTGCCTCCACCAGGAAGTCTGGCAACCATATTTGGGGGTGAGGTGGGTATATACCGCTTTGAGGGTCCATGGAAAGCAAAGCTGCCACTTCCCAAGCTGCTAGTCCTCAGTGAGGCCATCTGCTAGAAGGAGCTGCCCCTTGGTGAATCCACCGTGTAGGAGAGGCTGATCCTAAAATGGAAACTGTCCTCTCCTCTCACACATACACCCTTCCCATGGCACCACAAGGACTATCTTGTTGCTTTGAAGTGGGCTTTATTTATTTAGTACTTTAAAAATCCCATCTCTCCTCCAAAGAGCTCAGGGGGGCGTATCTTGGTCTGGTCTCCTGTCACCAACAAGCCTCATAATGCCTTATTCCAATCGCCTTTGAAATATAGGCCTCTAATGGTAACCGAAATAGAAGCTCATGGTGCCATTACCGGAGTTTGGACTGGGTGCTGCTGTATATCTTCTTGCAGGGGGCAGTCTCCAGAGTGTGGTGATGTGTCATTTGGGGTGGTCCAAAGAGTGTTTTGGGGTGCATCCTGGCTCCAGTGTCTGCCTGTCCTGGGGGCACCGCACTTTGGAGCAGCTGGCACAAGAAACACGCTTTGGACTAGGAAACAGCACATGTCTCCTCAAAGGGGAGTGTCTGCTGATCATGGGCATGTATGATATGCGGCAGTCCTAACCTTATTCTGGGATGCAGAGGGCAAGCAGTCAAACCAGTCCCTTATTCAAATCACCTTTGATATACAGGCTTCTTGGGGGCAACCCAAATAGAAGCCTGTGGCTCCAGAACCAGTATTTGGACAGGGGACCGCTGCCTGTCATCTTGCAGGGGATAGTCTCCAGAGCGTGGGGATTCAGAGCTTTCAAACTCTCCTCGGTGTTTTTGGATGAATTCATTAAGAAGTCGTGAAGAAGGAATGAAGAAGGACCTGGGAATAAGGAACCAACTTCTGCCTCATAGAGGGCACGTAAATCTTCTTTGAAATACAGGCCTCTGAGAGGCACTCCCAATAGAAGCTCGTGGCGCCAGAACCAGTGTTTGGACCAGACATCGCTGTATGTCTTCTTGCAGGGGACTGTCTCCAGAGCGTGCTGATGTGTTATTTGGAGTGGTCCAAAGAGTGTTTTGTGGGTGCAGCCTGGCCCCAGTGTCTGCCTGTGTGACTGCCCTGGGGACACTGCCCTTTGGAGCACCTGGCACAAGAACCGTGCTTTGCGCCAAGAAACAGCATACGTCCCCTTGAAGGGGAGACTCCGCTGAACATGGGGGTGTATGAAGTGTGGCAGTCCAAACATTATTTTGGGTGCAGAGGGTACTTCCTTATTCAAATCTTTGAAATACAGGCCTCTTGGTGGTAACCCAAAGAGTAGCTTGTGGTGCCAGAACCGGAGTTTGGACCAGGCGCCACTGTATGTCTCCTTGCAGGGGACTGTCTCCAGAGCATAGTGATGTGTCATTTGGGGTGGTCCAAAGAGCATTTTGGGGTGCAGCTTGGCCCAACTGTCTGCTTGTGTGATTGTCCTAGGGGCACCCCACTTTGGAGCAGCTGGCAGAAGAACTGTGCTTTGGACCAGGAAACAGGATATATCCTCTTGAAGGGGAGAGTCCTGTGAACGTGGGGGGGTATGATGTGTGGCGGTCCAGACCTTATTTTGGGGTTTAGAACTTTCAAACTCTCCTCAATGTTTTTGGATGAATTCATGAAGAAGTCAGGAATAAGGAATGAATAAGGAACTGGGAATAAGGAACCAACCAGCCTCATGGTGGACCAGTTGATGTCTCTGCCTCGGTAAGAGAATACACTGTTAGGCTCATAGATTAAGGAGACAGCCTCTTTTCATCTCCTACTGGGGGCAGTTACAGATGTCCCTTTGTGTTGCAGGCTTAGGTCCAGAGCCCTCTTATAAATCATTATACTGGCCCCAGTCACACGGGCCGGATATCGCAGGGGGGGGGGAGGCGTGGCTGTTTGCCCCGGAGCGAACTACCGCACGGCAGCCGGATCAAACGTCCCGCCAGATGTCCCGCCGACGTCCCGTGGTTGGGGGGAGGTGCCGATCATACCTCACTCCTGCGGTGCGGCAAAGAAGCGCCGCTGCGGGGGGTTGTGTTGTTTTTCTTAACCCAAGTGTTCGCATGCGCCGTTGGGTGCTTGTGCGCACCCTTGGAGACTTGACAAAAAAACACTTTCTGCGATGGGACATGGGCGGGCGCCGGATGCCACGAGCTAACACCGGAAACATGATCTGACGCCCGCCCTTGCCCCGCGGTTTCTGGAAACTAGTACCTCGGAGGTACTAGTTTTTTACAGCGCATCTTCGGAGTGAAGCCTCGGGTGAGCCACGGAAGCTCTACGCTTCCCAGATGTGGCGGTGAGATCGCGCCCGGAAAATCCGCCTATCTTCCGTCTCTCTAGCGTGCCTAATGCTCCGTGTGACCGGGGCCACTGTTGTTTATAATGTTTGTTCCACAGGGCAGGCCTCTTTGTCTTCAATCACATCCAAAGAGTCAAACTTGTTTGGATGCTTAGATGGGGCAATAAAGTCTTCCACCCTAGTGTGTTTATTTACAGGAGTTTTACTCTCTTCCTCAAATGGTTAGGCTCTTTTCAACCCCATAATTTGCCCAGACACTTAGCTTCTATCAGGGAAAAACAGCTCACAAATCAAAGTATTCCTCATTCTTGATCTCTTCTTAAACAGCACAGTGCCAGGTACTGTATTTACCCCCAGAGGTGTTGTTGATGTGTTACTTGGTGTTAACAGCCAACAGCTGTGCACTCCAGGATAGGAAACTAAGGTACGGGAAAAAAACCCTGAAGCTTTCCTTCTTACCTGGAGTTCTTCTGTTATTTCAGTTCTTCACTTTTCTATTGTTCTTTAACTCCACAGCTGACTTACTACATGCAGTTAAGGAGTGTGGCTTCTAATCTTCCTTGTTTTGGAAGAGATTCCCTTTTGCTACTTGCAGATAATGCTGTAGGAGTTATAAGGCTTCGGTGGTCAGGGCAATTAGGGGTGGAAAAGTCCACAAATCACTCCAAAACAATCTGAAACACTTCCCCAGGCGAAAAAGCAGTCAGTGGGATGAAAGCAAACAGTTTTTCACCACCATGAGAAGGGGGGGGAAAGGCTTAACTTAAACAAAACAAGAAGAGCTTAATATTGGATGCCTGCTCCGTTTGCCTTCTTGGAATCAGTCCCCCCATGTTCTTTTTGAGGTGAGACCCATATACAGGGCATAACAGTAGTCTAGTCTGGATGTCACCATGGCGTGGACCCAGGCAGGGAATCTCTCGTTACACCGTATGAAAGCCACGTGTGTCCACTGTCCCATGACACACACTCCACTCTAGCGTCAGTCCTCCCTCCATCCAGAGCTCTTGTATTTCTGGCAGGTAGAAGATTTAAAAGATCTTTTATGGGAGCATCAGGAGTTTGATACCACTGTTGTGAAGGCATCCATTTAGCCAAGCATTTCTTAACGCGTCTAAAGAAACAACCCTGTTTTAGCCACTAGATGCCATGTTTCCCTAAAGAATAAACAGTGCCTTTTTCTCTCTCTGACAAAAGTTGAAAAAAAGCTTCATTGGACCTGTATGAGCTGCGAGAAAACCCTTGTTACATATATTTCTCTGAACGTACCATTCAACTCTCTCACCAGTTTTAAAAACGGATTTCAAGGTGCCATTTGCCAACAGGTGTTTTTTCAAGGTTTCATTTACCCCGTGGGATTGGTGTGTAAAGGCTTCCAAGGTTTTCCAAATTCTTCATAACTATTTCCTATCCATGTTACTTGTAATACTGTTTCATTTAAAAAATCCTCTTTCTGGATACCAACATGCTAATTGCACAGATGTTGTATTTCCAACTCTCCACCTATTATTTGCACTTTGTTCCCCCTCCCCCCATGGAGCAGACGGACAAATATGCCTGGTCCGTGAACTAAAACCAGCATCACCTCCAGAAAGTGCTTTGCTCCACCAGTGTGCTTTGGACAGGGTTGTGCCCTCAAATACCAATAAAGTTTTGGGTGGAATGGTAGAAAAATTACAAGCACCAGAATCCCTATCTCTGAAAGACCATGGCCCCGGTCACACGGGCAGGAAAATGCGAGGGGGGAAGTGTGGCTGTTTGCCCCGGAGCAAAATAACGTGCAGTTGTGCGATCAGACGTCCCGTCGAAGTCCCGTGGTTAGGGGGGAGGTGCCGATCACAGGACAATCCTGCGGCGTGGCAAAGAAGCGGCCTCTCTAGCAAAATGCTCCGCGGGTTTAACCCCTTCCAGGGCTGCAGAGGAATGCAAACTGTGTCCTCCGTCCAGTCCCCTCCAGGAGGAGCTTCAGCTGGGCCACCCTCCCGCCACGCCCCCCCTGCACCTCCCCCTCTGCCGCCCAGTGCAGAGAGTTCCTCTCGAGCAGGCGGAGCCAGGAGTGGGTGGGGGGTATGGAAAAGAGGAGGGGGCTGTGTTGTTTGTTTTTAAACGAAGTGTGCGCATGCGCCGTTGGGTGCTTGTGCGCATCCCGTGGAGACTTGGGGGAAAAAACCTTTTAGCGACGGGACATGGGCGGGCACCGGATGCCACGACCTAACACTGGAAACGCGATCAGGTGCCCGCCCTTGCCCCGCAGTTTATGGAAACTAGTACCTCGGAGGTACTAGTTTTTTACCCCGCATCTTCGGCGGGAAGCCTCGGGTTCGCCACGGGAGCTCTACGCGTCCCAGATGTGGTGCTGTGATCGCGCCTGGAAAATCTGCCTATCTTCTGTCTCTGTAGCGTGGCTACTGCTCCGTGTGACCGCAGCCCATGTAGGGAATCTTTGTTGCCTGTGAAGAGAATCCTCTGGGAATGGTGCAGAGCAGAAGACGAGTTGGTTTTTATAGCCTGCTTTTCTTTACCTTGAGCGACTTACACTCGCCTTCTCTTCCTCTCCCCACAATATGGGTTCTTCTATGTTCTTATCAGCTGCAAGAGGGGACTGGATAAATATATGGAGCAAAGCTATGAGCCACAAGGTATAGTTGGAACACTGTGTCTGGGGCAGTGATGCTCTGTATTCTTGGTGCTTGGGGGGCAACAGTGGGAGGGTATGTAGCCCAGAGGTGCTGCCTTATTATTAGCACGTAGCCCCAACAGCAGGGGCACCCCACTACTGACCTGAACCAAAGTCCCCAAAAGCCAAGCACTCACAGCTTGAGCCACAGGGTCAGCCTGCAAGCACTCTGCAAAAAGGGATTTCATACTCAGGTTTCACACAAGGTTTCACTCCAAGGCCATACCCAACCTCCCCCTCCACTCTGAAGAGGTATGCATATGAAACAATGGGTTCCACCAGGTAGGTATCTGCATTTCTAAAGGCTATTCAGTTGCCACCTGGCGAGTAGTCCTATCTCCAGAACTTCACCTATCCCTTTTGTGTGACCCCATGCCTATGTGATAATCCTTTGTCTCCAAACATGTTTTTCCTACTCCATCCCTCAGGATACCGAGATAAACCAATCATACATGCAAATGTTTAGCGATCCTTTCTGATGCTAATCAGGGACTCATATCCCACCTTTTGTCTATACTTGGGAACCTTTTCAGACTGCCTTGACTGGACCATTAGAGGTCAGAAAACCCATTCAACTATCCACCCAGCACCTGGCTTAACCTCATCAAGGTCATTGTTAACCCTGACTCTGCCCCTCTGAAACCTCATTGGTTGCGTCTAGGTCTGGTTCCTCCGGATGCCACACCCTCTGGGATCCAGGATTGGCCCAGGTAATATTTTGTCTTCATCTGAGACAAGCCCCTCAAGACCTCCCATTGGTCAGCATTGTTTTCCAAAGTCTATATCTGTCCACGCACACACCCCTCTCTCTCTTTTTCTCTGGGCCCGCCTATAGCACATAACACTGGCTGCTGGTGCTATTCTCTTCAAGGACTTCTGCATATCTGGACAGGTAGTATTACCCAGTAACTGACCCCCTATATTCACTATCAATCACCTCTGCTTTCTTAGTTCTGTATTGTTTGCTCTTTATGAATGCTTAGTGTGCTTGTAATTAGGGGAAAACCTTAATAAAAACTATTTAATCTGCTCTTCAAATCTGGAGTTTTCCTACTGTGCCGGACCTTGGTATACAAGTGGTGTGCGATTCCTGTACCCCTCTGGCCTATCCTGCCGCATAGCTAACTTCCCAAAACAAGGCAGGCCATTGGTGGTAACAAGAATCTGGCATTCTGGCCCCACTGGTGGACCTCCTGAAGGCACCCAAGTTTTGACCACTGTGTGACATAGTGTGTTTGGACTGCATGGGCCATTGGCCTGCTCCAACATGGCTTCTCTTATGTTCTTAAGAGGTAGGTGAAGCTGAGAGAGTTCTGAGAGAACATGGCTTCTCCTATGTTCTTATGAGGTAGGTGAAGCTGAGAGAGTTCTGAGAGAACTGTGACTGGCCCAACATCACCCACCAGGCTTCATGTGGAGGAGGAGTGAGGAATCAAACCCAGTTCTCCAGATTAGAGTCTGCTGCTCTTAACCACTACACCACACAGTGCTTCTAGTGGATGTGGACAGGATATGGTGTGGCTGTCTCTAATGTAACTACATATAAATAGCCAAAATCCATATAGCAGGTCTGAGCCTACCAGAGAAATGAGAAGACAGGTGTCTTGAGCAAGGCAGTGAGGGAGGTCAGGGACGGACTAGGAGTAAAAATTCCAGCTATTCTCTCAGCTGCTGCCTGTGCTGCAGGGATATTTTGATGAAAAATATCAGGAGGAAATAGCGTTTGTGTATCATGTACAAAAATTACAGGAATGTCTCAAAATGTAGAATCTAAAGCAAAAAGGTGAGACAGCAAACCACTAGGAAAAGTGGAATAGATCAGGTTGACATTTGATCGTAAATCCCTTTTAGTTCTGGGAAGAGCTGAACTTGGCAGGCCTTGCCTAACCAGGCTGGAATCTGCATGCAGGAAAGCAGAGGGGAGGAACTGCACCCTTGTTAGAAGAAGGATATTTTTTTAAAAAAAAAACAACGACGAACAAGAGGAAGGGAAAAAATATTAAACGAGGTAGAAGAATAAAATAGAAACCGATTAGTTACGTGGATTTTCCAAGCATGTATAAAAACAAAATTTACATGAGTTGGCTCTACCAATGTGTCGGGCAGAGCACTGCCAGAAAAATTACTATCAGGAGGTGTAGTGGTTAACCTCGTCAGTTCAGTTGCTGTCTCCTTCTAAGGGGAAGACAAGAGGAGAGGATTTCTGCTCTGTAGGAGCATAACATTTGAAACCTGGTTTGATGTTATCAACTGATTTTCAGAACTATGATATAAAGGTGGAAGTTCCGTTATTCCACCAGATGGGACTGACTGAATCAGTACTGGCTCCCTGTATGTTGGCCTGAGAGAGGCAGGACGTACTGTTCCAGAACGTAATCTCCCACAGGGGGGTCCAGCTGGAGGAGATTTCTGTGGAGGAAACTCAGTCAGAGATTGTAATTTGAGACACGGTCATGGAATTAGGACCTGGATTGTCCTCTGTTCAACCTATGATACTTTAACTTCTACAGTAAATTAACCTCTATAGTTGAATCTTTGGGTCTATCTCCCAGGAGGCTTCAGGACTCTGCTGGTGCTGTGACCTTCTGGTACCAATAACTCTGTACATGATTCTAAAGCAAGAATCATGTACGGAGTTATCGGTAGCTTGTAGATGAGCTAGAACATCTTCTCCAATTTAGTGGGCATCTGGATCCAAGTAGTTCATGAGGAGTCTTTCACAGTGGGCCCTTTACCATATTACTAATATTTCTCTGCACAAAAGGAAGGACTTTAAAGCAGAAGAGGGTAGTTGACAGTAAGTTTTTAGAGAGGTCTTGCTTTATCACCAATATCTAATATTTCAGTAATCCATTAGATTGTGCAAGAAATGGACAGCTGTTACACCATGAAGTTCATCAGACCAGCAACTGCCATAAATTCTGCTGAAGCAAAACTGGGACCCCTGTCTGTGTGGACTGTCTGCAGTCCGTGGATACCGATATAAGGCATTAAAGCCATGACCAAAGCCATAGCTGTCAACTCCTTTTGGACAATGAACCATGTAAATTTGGACAGACTTAGACAATGACTAGACAACATTTATAGCCATGTGCTGGAGGCAGCGGCCCCATGTGATCCATGTAAGGAATCTCAAAAGGTTGAGTGTCCTTGGGAAAGGAGCCTGGGTGAGGGTTTGGCTATGTTTGAGGGATTTACCAACAAGCTTGATTTGCAGTTAGCCACATAGTGGGCAACATGTTTAGCCAGACTGGGCCACCAATATTTACTCTGGAGCACAAGGACTGTGCCTTTGCATCCCAGGTGGAGGAAACAATCCTTCATAAGCCTCTTTGATAAGAGAACGACACATAGAGCAGGGAAGTATGGTCTCGTCTCCAGCTTTGGGGAGAAAAGGGGACTATGTCTGGGGCAGTGATGCTCTGTATTCTTGATGCTTCGGGGGGCGGTGACAGTGGAAGGGCTTTTGGAGTTCTGGCCCCGATGGTGGATCTCTTGATGGCACCTAAATTTTGGCCACTGTGTGACACAGAGTGTTGGACTGGATGGGCCACTGGCCTGATCCAGCATGGCTTCTCTTGTGCTGACTCCAACCATCCTTTAAGGCACAGGTGTAAGTTTGAGGATCACACTTGGGGTTTGGCTTGCTGGTGTCTAAGCATGCCTGTAAATCATAATTCAAAAAGGTATATGACCTGTTCACCACATATACAACAGATTGTTGTCTTGCTTCCTTTGTAGCTGCATTGGCAGCAGAATTCCGAGGGGCACGAAGACCCCGAGTTTGATGTGCTTTTACGGGATAAATATAAAGTTGCTTTCTCTCGTAGAGGTCAGCTCATCATTCCCAGATCTGTTTGGCTTACATTGGCTTGCCCCTGGAATCACAGAAGTCATACTGCTTCCAAAACGTAAGATCAGAAAGAAGAACCCTATAAATATAGTGCCTATCTGTATAGATTGCTACAAGGGTGCCTGCCATTTCTAGAACTTTCGACACTTCAGCATGCTGGGCTGCAACATCTGGTGCTGGAAATTTTTCCAGTAAAACAAATTCCTCTGTGTGAGAAAGACACCCTTAATATAAGCATATCCAGCAGAATATGCATGCTTTATTCCTAAGGCTTGGGCGCTGCTGCCATCTGTATAAAGGACATGTATTTAAACTGCCATAAGGGAAAGTGTTAGCCTCCCCATTTCTGCAGGGAGACTGACTTTGGGTGTATATTGAATGGGTGTAAGCTGGGTCATAAATAAAAGTGACATCTTCAGCACTCCTTTGGCCTTCCTCCTGGATCCAGCAAGAATGCAATGCCCCATGACCTAATTTGGAGAGTGCTGAAGATGTAGGGATCGCGGTGTGAAAAAAATGTGCTGTCCTGCCACGAGATCTCTCAATTAAGCATCATTCCTAGCAGTAAGGGTCTGCTCTTCTTGAAAGATTCTGAGTTCAGAGTTTGTAAAAACAGGGGGTGCAAAGAAGAGGGGCTGCTTTTCTCCTTAGTGGTGGAGTTTGTGGGCCCTTGGAGGTGTGGGTTAACATACACTTGCAATATCGTGCCTTTCAGTTGGGGTTGTTTGGACCTCTTCAGCCCCTGAAGTTTTGGAGAGCTGCTGAAGGGGGTGGAGCTTCTGGGTAGTTGTGTTCTGGGACAAGAGTACACTTCAGGCCTGCTGAGCTTCATTTTCCGACTCATTCTATTGGGGCTGCTTCGGTTCCAAGGGTCAGAACCGATTCTCTGTCAAGCTTGGCTCCAAGCCCTCTTGCTAATGCCTAGTTCTAAAGGCTGACCCAGTGACTCAGCAGCCTTGGTTCCACCACCTTGTTTCAGCCAGAGGCATGACTTGCTATTGCCATCTCCAAGGGGAACTTAAAATCGAGCAGCAAGCATGCTTTTTTTTGGAGACCAGCCTGAGCAGTTTGCCTCTCCTCTCAGTTCCATGGTAGTCTTCAGAACCGTCAGTAATTGTTTGGAGCTCTTGTTGTTCAGTATCAATGATAAACCTGAATCTTTTTTCATCCAGGCTCAGACTGTCTTTGGATTCATTCTTATGTGACACCATTTATAGTGACAGCCAGGGTGGGATAGCAGTTAGAAGCACAAGGCTAGGATCTGGGAGACCCAGGTTCAAATGCCATTCTCCCAGGAAACTTGATTGTGACCTTGGGCCCATTGCATTCTCTCAACCTCATAAAATACCTTAAGCCACTTTGAGTTCCTGTTGGGCAACATAAGAACATAAGAGAAGCCAATGTTGGATCAGGCCAATGGCCCATCCAGCCCAACACTCTGTCACACAGTGGCCAAAAATACCAGGGGCCATCAGGAGGTCCAGCAGTGGGGCCAGGACACTAGAAGCCCTCCCACTCCCCCCCACCAAGCACCAAGAATACAGAACATCCCTTGTCCCAGACCGAGAGTTCCTAACTATACCTTGTGGCTAATAACCACTGATGGACCTCTGCTCCATATGTTTATCCAATTCCCTCTTGACTCCGTCCATGCTTGTAGCCGCCACCACCTCCTGTGGCAGTGAATTCCATGTGTTAATCACTCTTTGGGTGAAGAAGTTAGATGGGGTACAGATAAACTCAATTTACATCATTTTAAGGGGAATCTTATGTTACTACTTAAAGCAGGTGCCCCATGGAACAAAGTCTTGGACATGCTATGACAATTTCACCCACCCTCAGGATTCCCTTCATCTTTTTCTTTGCTTAACAGCCCCCTTTCTTTCTTCTCCCCACCTACCAATGAAAGGATGCCACAAATAGCAGGTAGGTGGGGGAGCGGTGTGATGCTATATTGAAGGATAATCTTTCTGAAGTTGGCATTAGAAAATTTTACCAGGTTTGGGGTCCAAATCACCCCCTCCTTTAAGGCTTTTGCTTCTAAAATCCTGTCAGTGTTTGGAACAACGTATGTCTGTGAATAGCTATTTTCTATAATAAATGCCCATAAATTAAAAGAACATTCTCAACTTACAGATACACACCTAAACAGCATACTCAAGTTTGCTAAAACAGAAACATTGACTCCAGCTTTTGATACAATAATACAGAGCAAGAGGTGTCAGTTATCAAAGAGTGTTAAATACAGGAAATACTCTTAATGTTTTAAGCATATTTGTATTTTGAGTAAAAAATAATATTGTTAATTGGGTTTGCCTGTGCCCCTTCTGAAGTTTATATCTCTGGTATCTGGCATCACATTTTATGGCACACATAGCTCAGCACGACAAAGTGACATTTATGTCAGGTCTGGCCCTCGTAAAAAATTATTTTGACACCTCTGCGCTAAACAGTTGCATGGCTTTTCCTTGTATGGAGTCTGAGATGCTTTTGAAGCTGGCCACACTGACGGAATCTCCTTCTACACTCTGAGCATTCAAAAGGCTTCTCCCCTGTGTGGGTTCTTAGGTGATTTTGAAGTGCGCCATTCTGACTGAATCTCTTCCCACACTCTGAGCATTCAAAAGGCTTCTCCCCTGTGTGGGTTCTTAGATGATTTTGACGAGCACCACTCTGACTAAATCTCTTCCCACACTCTGAGCACTCAAAAGGCTTCTCCCCTGTGTGGCTTCTTAGATGTTTTTGAAGATGGCTATTGTGACTGAATCTCTTCCCACACTCTGAGCATTCAAAAGGTTTCTCACCCGTGTGGGTTCTTTGATGCAGCTGAAAATTGCCTCTGTGACTGAATTTCTTCCCACACTCTAAGCATTCAAAAGGCTTCTCCCCTGTGTGGGTTCTTAGATGATTTTGAAGAGTGCCATTCTGATTGAATCCCTTCCCACACTCTAAGCATTCAAAAGGCTTCTCCCCTGTGTGAATTCTTTGATGCCTTTGAAGGTGGCCACTATTACTGAATCTCTTCCCACACTCTGAGCATTCAAAAAGTTTTTCCCCTGTGTGGGTACTTTGATGATTTTGAAGACTACCACTGTGACTGAATCCCTTCCCACACTCTAAGCATTCAAAAGGCTTCTCCCCTGTGTGGGTTCTTAGATGATTTTGAAGATAGCCACTCCGACTAAATCTCTTCCCACACTCTGAACACTCAAAAGGCTTCTCCCCTGTGTGGGTTCTTAGATGATTGTGAAGAATGCCACTCTGACTGAATCTCTTCCCACACTGTGAGCATTCAAAAGGCTTCTCCCCTGTGTGGGTTCTTAGATGTTTTTGAAGAGTGCTACTGTGACTGAATCTTTTCCCACACTCTGAGCATTCAAAAGGCTTCCCCCTGCTGTGGATTCTTTGGTGCACAAGGATCTGTGATCTGTATCTGAAGTACTTTCTGCACAGGTATTTACACGCATTCATTATATTGTGCTTTGGAAAATGTATATCACCTTTTCCTCCTGCAGAGAAAGCCGTTCCAGTCTCTGAGCAAATAAATAGCTTCTCTCCTGAGCAAATCCTTTTATGTCGACCAAGGTTCGATTTCTCTGAGAATCTCTTGCCACAGTCTGAGCAACTGTAAGGTTTCTTTCCTGTATGCGTTCTTTGATGTCTAAGGAGCTCTGTTCTGCAAATCACGGTCTTTCCAAACTCCAGCCATTGATGGGTCTTCTTTCCACTGTGCATTTGTAAGTGGACATTATATTGGGATTGATCTGAGAAGTCCATTCCACATGCCAAGCACTTGTATGTTTCCTTCACCCTGTGAATTACTTCTTGGAAATCCTCCCCTTGGCAAGGAGTGGGTTTATCCCTCTTCTTGACCATGCAGCTTCTTTTCTCTCCCTTAGGTCCAACTTGATTTCTGAAGTTTCCTCTCAAGTTTTCATTCTTGATTTCATCTAGCAATAGCTGATGCAATTCCTCATCCTCATTCTTCTGATCCTCTCCTGCTGGAATAAAGAGGGAGATCCTGTTAGAACACATGCAAGGAGGTCTGATCTGCACTTGAATTTCCATCCACACTCCAAATATTTCAGGGAATTCTTCCTGCTGTACACTGAAGTGTACAATAATATACACATTAAAAGAACTTTAAGCCTCATGCATGAGAGATGCTTGGTTTGGACTCTGGCCATGTCTATGGCTCCCCACCTGTGTGACTTCTTTGATGTGAATTAAGGGCTCTTTTCCAACTTAAGCTTTTTCCGCACTGCAAGCAATTATACGGTTTCTCTCCTAAGGGAATTTGAGTCTGCAAAACAACGTTCATTCTCTGACTGGAGATCTTTGCAAAGGCCACCCTTTCATTTTCCCTGGAGTGGACTCTCCAGTTAGGATGGAGGCCTTTGTTCCTTCTGTTTTTGTTTGGCCTTTCTTCTTGGACTGTGATTTCACAGAAATCCCCCACCATGGCAAGAAAAGGGCTTATCCTGCCTCTTACCTGTGTTGCTTCCCTCTTGCCTCTGTGGTCGATCTCTGAAGTGTCTTTCAGCATCTTCATTCTTGGTTTTTTCCAAAGAGAATCCCTGGAATTCCCCAGCTGTCTCCTCTACATGTGCTGCTGGAATAAAGAAAAAGTTTCAATCAGCACCTATGAAAGAAGCCAAGCCACTTGTCAGGCACTGCTCATGAATGGGTGTGCATTTCTACTATCAGATCTTCTTTCCTCCCAAACTGAGCTGCTGGTCACACTTTATCCCTGCCAGGCCCTCCCACAGAGCTGTTTTTATATTCTGCCTATCCCTCCTCTCCCCAAACTCCCCAAACTCCCGTATGTACTTTTTAAATAACTGGCAAGGAAGGATTCCCCCGCTATTCCCATTTGACTTGCCATGCAGCTTTTGATTCTCTGCACTTGACAATTAAATACAAGAAATTATCAAGATATCCAGTCCTGCAACTGCACTGAGAGTTTCCTTCCAGTTGTGAACAGAGCCAGGAGGAGCTGGTTTTCAGCCTCCCCAAAATACATGTTTTCCGGGGGGGGGGGAGCCAGGAGTTCATCAAGTGAACCCCACAGTTCGAAAGGGACCCCCATGGTTGTTGGAAAAGGTGCCAGTTCTTAGAGGGGCAGGTAATGACTGATGAGAAAACCCTGCAGTGTAGGGCCACCTTTCTCAAGTTCAGAGCCATTTCCTTGCTATTTCTGAGCCATTCTCTCCATCTTAGCCAGGCTGTCTATTGTCAAATGTGCAACCATTTCTGAATCATCCAGGCATTTCTGCCTTTCCTAGAAGCACAGAGGCAAGCCTGTCTCTCTAGAAAGAAGTGTATCTTATTTTCAGGAAGAAGTGTATCTTATTTTCAGAAGACTGGTTATTGGGCCTCAAGGTCATTAACTTTTTCCAGTAGAGTAAGGCCCTCTAGAAGCCCGTCCCGGAGGAACACGCAGTGCCAAAAAGTCCAGATAAGACCCCAGAAGAGTCTGTCCTGCTCCATCCTCTCAAAACACCTGAAACACGCAGGGAACACACAGATATACACGTGTCCAGCATGACCAGGGTGATGTAATGTAACTGTGGAGAAGTCAGTCTTGCAGACCCTTAGAGCAGCAGAGGGTTGTTGTCATTCTCAGCCCTCTTCCCTGGAGACAGAGGGAGATGGTGCCAGTCGGCCTTGAAGAAACCTGGGCATCAAGATGTGCTGATTGGACAGGTATACCTGGCTTTTCAGTGTCTGTCTGTGTTTTTCTGTGGCAGATGCTTTCCTGCCACAAGGGGCTGGAAGGGACTTAACCTTTGGGAACAAGTTGGTCGCTTGTCTCTTGGGGAGATGGAAGGTGGCTACAGTGCTTTCTCTATCCTGTTGTGGCTCAAACAAACTGCGCGCCAACTGACAACCTGACTCTCTGTTTAGTGAGCCGACAGTTTCAGTGGGAATCTCTTCAACAGGGCGCGATCCCACCCTCTTGGGGTGAAGACTGATTCCCCAAGGTAGAACAGCGCCAAAGAAAGCACTCAAGCCCATCTCCACCCAATAGTATGGCCTGAAGGCATCAAGGGGACCGCTGTAGGAATGGTTTGATGTGCCTTTGGCCTCTTCCAGCAGGGCTGTTCTTAGGTAACACCCCCTCCCCTTTTCCTGGAACAGCCGGAATTTAAGGATAGTGCAGCCGCTCAAGAGCCACAGCTGAGCTTAGCCCCAGCAGGCGCTTCCAAGCCTCCCGATCCCAGGCCCCAGAAGGCCTCCCTCCCTCCTTATACGGTGGACTTGATATAATTTCACTAAAACAAGAGTCGCTTAGAAGTGAAGAGGAAAGGTCCCATGGCTATTCCTCGCCCGTTCCCTTGACATAACCATGAAGGATACCCACTTGCAGCCGGTTCATTTGGGAAGGAAATGGACTCTTGAGATCTTCCTGAGAAATTCTCCAGCCATTTGTTGGACACAAGGCCTTTGTCTGTCTCCACCATAGCCTCTGTTACATTCCTGGCTTATTTGGCAGAGACAGAGAGAAAGTGATCATTCTTATATGGGGAAGCAAAGAAATCCAAGGAAGAGGGAAACATGGTCAGGATCAAAGCCTAACCATTGTAGGGCTGATGGATCCTCTGCAGATCAGGAGTCAGAGCGGATGGCCATAGTCTCATCTCGGGGACGCACATGTTGTAAAAGTTGGCAACTGAGAAACTGGGATCGGACCATTTCCAGAGTCTTTCTGAAGGCTTCTCATCCCCGCCTTGGCCTCAGGCCAGGACAGCCCTCTCTGGCTTGGGTGACGCCCACAACACCGACCATGAACCGTTTCCACCCCCACCTCCTTTAGGCCCCCAGCAGGAAGGGGCGGTAACTGGGACATCCTCCCAACCAGGGGTCATTTCCTGCGGGAGCACACAGGAGCGGAGCTCTGGCAGTAAGAAGTCCAGGGGGCGGGCACATGCAACAAGCCCCGCCCCCTGGTCCGCCTTCAGGTACAAGCTCTCCCTCTTCTGTGAGAGCAGATCTGCGCATTCCCCCCCCCCAATAGCTAGCAATCCAGAACAGTCCAGTGGAGCCTGAGCGGTGGGTGTTGCCTTCTGACACACTTCCGGTGCTGTCAGTGGTGGTGGTGGCATATGCAAATAAGTTATGCCAATAAATTATGCTAATGAGCCCCTGCACCTCTTTTTCTACGAAATGACCCCTGCTCCCAACCATAAGTTGCTTTTCAATGTTTTGATTCATGCCTCATCACAATGGCAGCAATTCGCACCTTCGGCACCTATGAAAGATCCTTACCCAGAGAGGCCACGCTCCCATAGTTCTCCAGCATGACTTCCCGGTAGAGAGCTCTTTGGCCGGGAGTCGGCCTCGGTGAAATACACGGCCACCTCCTCAAAGGAAAAGGGAGGCTGGAAGGAAAAGCGGATTCCCTCGTCAGAGATCAGTCCGGGCAGAGACTACGCTCTCCACGGGGGCATTCGGGGAGGGTGCAGGATGAAGAGTTGGGCATATGTAAGAAGAATGGGGTTCAGAGCCTGTCTCTCCTCGGTCAGCAGGACCAAAAGCCTCCTTGAGAAAGGAGGGGGGACGGACTATTCCCCCGTCTTCCCCCCTACCTGGACCAGAGGTGGAGCAGCTGTTTTCACTCCTCTGCAAATACGATGGCTCGACGACACCTTTTCACTGCCTGCAAGGGAGACAAAATTGGAAGGATGAATGTTAACCTCAAGTTCCTATTTTGTTTGCTTCTTTGAATTCTGCTTCATGTATCCTTGTTCCCAGGTTTGTGAAACCTTGTCTTCTTTACGCTCAAGAAAATTTGTAATGACTTTTAGTAAAGTGTGGGACTGGTAGAAGAAGAAGAGAAGAGATTGGATTTATAAATCGCCCTTCATGACCCAAAGGAGTCTCAGAGTGGCTTACAATCTCCTTGCCCTTCCCCTCCCCACAACAGACACCCTGTGAGGTAGGTGGGGCTGAGGAAGCTATGACTGAGAACTCCTCTTGAGAGAACAGCTCTGAAAGAACTTGTGACTGACCCAGGGTCACACCAGCAACTGCATGCAGAGTGGGGAATCAAACCCGGTTCTCCCAGGTAAGAGTCCGCACTCCTAACCACTCCCAGATTACAGTTTGCATTCCCACTACACTACACCAACCAGGTGGAAGAGAAGCACTATATACCCATAAGCCTTGGGGGAGGGTATACATCCTGACAACAGGTTTCAGACTTCTGTGAGACTTGAAATTGCTCCGTGAACCCTGGGGCTCCAAAGGTTGCAATATCCCAGCTGGATCAGCCCAAAAGCCCGGGCATGCCATTCTCCCACCTGTTGGGCCTTCCCACCTGTCATGGACTCCGGACTGGCAGGAGAAAAAGGGGGGACAGGAAATCATGTCTCATGGCATGTCGCCATCACATACAGATGAGATTTTAGCACACCAGCCAAGGCTCTGGAAACTCTAGGTACTACCAATGAGTTTCTGGGGTGTCTGCTGATGCGCTGGTTTCCCATCCAAGTATTTGGCTGGATGAGAAATCAACATAACAGCACACCCACCCCATGTGCCACCCTCAAACATCATGGGGGGGGCACGGGATGGTCTGGCATCCCTAGTCCACTCTCCTCTTTCTGACTGCGGTGCACCAGGTGCCCCTTGAAAGCCTTTAAGCAGGGGCACAGAACCCAAATTATTGCCCCTAGCAATGGGGTTTCAGAGATATGCTGCCCTAGAACATGGTGTGTGTGTGTGTTTAGTCTAAAGTACTGTCAAGGCACAGCCGCCTTTTGATGACCCCACAGTTATACAAGGCAAGAGACCTCCAGAGGTGGTATGCCACTGCCTGCCTCTGGCCCCGGTGCCACGGGGGGGGAAGGCGGGGGGGGGGGGGGGGAGGCATGGCAAATTGCCCCGGAGCAGTTTGATCTGCGATTATACGATCAGACGCGCCGGCGGCACACCACGGGTCCTTCCCTCGGTGTCGGCGGGGAAAGGAGGGTCCAGAGGGGAAAGCCGCGTACCAGCGCGATCACACTGCAGGCATCTGGAGGAAGCCCGTGGCAAACCGTTTGCCAGTACTTTGGAGGTACTACTTCTTTATCGTGCGTTTTTGGCAGTAAGCCACAGGTTGGCCACAGGTGTGCTCCACTTCCCATATGTTGGGGTGTGATCGCGCACGGATAATCCGCCCACCACCCGTGGCTCTCCCACGGCAAATTCGCCGTGTGAATGGGGCCCCTGTATAGCAACTCTGGACTTCTTTGTCTCCCGTGCAAGAACTTTTCTCCTGTCTTGAACCTTCTGCCCTGAACCTTCTGCCCAACAATGTGACTCGGTACCCCAATCCCATCTGGGTGAGAGCCACCCTTACCACTTAACAGAGCATCTTGGGCAAGCTCCTGAGCCTGTGCCCTCTGACTTTCCTCTGACGGAGCTCCTTCTTCCTTAGAGAACTTTGCTTCCACCTTCATGGATTGTCCCCACATCTGAAACAACAGCAACGGACACAAGTAAGAGAAGGAATGGAACAGACTAAAGAGATGGATCCTGACCCACTCCCAGACTCCTCATTAGGGAATTAGATAACCATATGGAGCAGAGGTCCATCAGTGGCTATTAGCCACAAGGTATAGATAGGGACTCTGGGGCAAGAGATGCTCTGTCTTCTTGGTGCTTGGGGGGGGGGTCAATAGTGGGAGGGCTTCTAGTGTCCTGGCCCCACTGATGGACCTCCTGATGGCACCTGGTATTTTTGGACTGGATGGGCCATTGACCTGATCCAACATTGGCATCTCTTATGTTCTTATCCCTGCATCCACCCTCAGACCTGCTTCAACCACTGGGGCAAGAATCAGGGTTGAATTTTCTTCCCAGCCTAGTGAGACACCAAGAGGTAGAAATATCAAAGGAAAGATAGGAACAATACATTGAAAAAATTATACAAAAGAGATGAAAGGGTAACAGATTCCTTTCAAGAAGAATCTTTTGAAGAAGAACTGACAGTTTCAGAAAGTGAAATGAAAGATGCATTGAGAGAAATGGGGAGAAACAAATCACCAGGAGTGAATGGGATATCAATTGAACTATTTTAGCGTTTCTACAGATATTGTGGATGCCAAAAAGACAAATCAGCGGATTCTAGATAAAGTCAAACCCCAACTCACTCTAGAAGCTAAAATGACTAAATGGGGCTATTGTACTTTGGTGACATTATGAGTGAGTCACTGGAAAAGGCAATAATGCTAGGAAAAGTTGAAGGTGGCAGGAAAAGAAGACGACCAAATATGGGATGGATTGATTCAATCAATCAAGGAAGCCAGGGCCCTCAGGCTGCAAGACCCAAGCAAGGCTTTTAACAATAGGATGTTTTGGAGGACATTAATTCATAGGATCGCCATAAGTTGGAAGCCACCTGATGGCAGTTTAACATGTGCACACACCGAAATATCTGGCAGGAAGCCTTAGGATAAGGTCACTGATTGAAGTGAGTGAAGGAAACTCCCTCACCTGCTCTGCCTGCTGCCTCTTCTCCTCTGCCTGACTCAGGAGGAAGCCTTCTGCCAGGGCCACCGCCTGGGAACTGGTCTCCGGCCCGCATCCTCTGACCCAGTGTTGCATTTCCTGGGGCAGGACGGCCAGGAACTGCTCCAGGATCACCAGGTCCAGGATCTGCTTCTTGGTGTTCCTCTCTGGCTCCAGCCAGTGGCTGCAGAGTCCATGGAGCTGGCTGCAAACCTCTCGGGGCCCATCAGCCTCGTAGTAACGGAACAGCCGGAAGCATCGGCTGCGTACATCTGCAGTCATTGTGTCCTGAGCCAAGATCTCTGGCACATCTCTTTCCCAGAATTCAGCACCACTCCCTGCTTGGTTGGGATGGGGGCTTTTGGTTGCTGTCTTGCCAGTTCCAGGTTCTCCTGGGTCCTCTTCTTCCATCTCCTTCCCCTTTCTCTTGGGTCACCCCTGATTGCGGAAAGACACTCTTATTCACTTGCCTATAAAGAAGGAGAGGGAGAAATATCAAAAAGGGCAGAAAGAAACCAAGAGAGAATGGAGTTATATCTCTGATCCCGGTCAAGGGAGTGTCCATGTTGTAATTTGAGGATCAGATCAGTATCACTGTGTTATATTAAATATCAAGCTTTTAAAGATATGCTTGTTTGGTCCTACAGGAAAGAAAAACATCTCTATTTGGCTCTTTAAAAATCTGCTATGGATGTTATGACCTTGGCCTCCAATTTCTAAGGGCCAGTCCATCTATTGGGTACATGTCAAGGTGAACTGGAGTCCAGGACAAAGTGGCTGGTAAGGGCTTAACCATTGCAGACAGCTGCTCAATAGGCCGGAAGGGTTGGGAAATAGCCCTGCTTGAGCAGCCAGCAGAGGGGAAGGGGCAGAGGGGCCCCCAGCCTCTCCAGGTCGGGGCAGAGGGGCTGCTGGGTGAGCAGGAGAGGGAGGAGGCAGTGGTGCTGTAGAGGCCCTCATCCGCTTCCTGGCTGTTGTGGTTAAGTGGCTAAGAGCGAACTAATTGAAACTGAACCCTAGAAAGACAGAAGTAGTCCTGGATGGGAAAGCAGAAGTCTTGAAGGACGTTATGTTCCTTGCTTTCCATGGGGTTCAGCTAACCTTCGCCAACTCAGTTAAGAGCCTTGAGGTTATACTGGACCCAACATTATAGCTGAAGAAGAAAGTTAATGCAATTGCAAAAAAGGCTTTCTCCCAACTCAGCCTCGGTGGAAGAATAGCCCCTTCACAGCTAATCTGGCCACCAGGATCCATGTCACGGTGACATCGAGACTAGACTACTGTAATGTACTGTACGTTGGTCTCCCCACAAAAGCAGTTCAGAAACTGCAGCTGGTGTGGAATGTCATGTCTCAACTCTTACCAGGAGCTAGATGGAGCAGGCATATAACTGCCTGGCCTGGGCCTTCTCCGTTCTGGCCCCTGCGAATGGTGTGCCTGAGGAGGTCAGAAGGCACCCACTCTCCTGGCTTTCTGCAAACTAAGCAAAACTTAATTATTCAAGAAGGCCTTTTCTAAGCAAGCAACAGGGTACCACTGTAGAAACGGCTTCGCAAAGTGACTTGGATAAATCACTAGGGCATGTGGTCTAAATTACCATGTTTCCTTTGCTGTAAGCTGGATGCTGCTGGGTCATGTTAACATTTATGCTTTCCTTCAATACTTTTTTTTTAAATTTATGGTCGGTTCCACAACCCAAATTTTATTCCATAATTTATTTAATGTTCTCGGCTGTACTGAGTCCCACTAAATGTCTGACTTTAATTTTAATGTAAATAAATACAATAACGTAAACCACTTCGGTGGGAAGGTAACAGCGTTCCGTGCGCCTTGGTGTTTAGTCATGCTGGCCACATGACCACGGAAACGTCTTCGGACAGCGCTGGCTCTTCGGCTTGGAAACAGAGATGAGCACTGCAACCCTAGAGTCCGATTCGACTGGCTTTCGAGCAAGGGAAACCTTTACCTAAACAACAACCACCACCACCACCCCCGGAAATTGCAGATGGGGGAGCACCGGCCCAAAGGCCTGGTATTTGGGCAGCCACTCGGCACGAAGGAGTCCTCCCCTGTGACCCCTCCCGGGCCTCCCTCCGACCTCAGTGGCGGAGAATTTATTTCTCTTTACAAAATTCAGATCCCGCCTTTCAGCCCCTCCAAGGGGACGCCACGGGGGCGGCTAACGTTTGAAAACAGACACCAGGAAAATCACACTTTACAGCTACTTAACCCTTCCCCAAGCCACACGATAGCGGGATGTCTGCCGTCCGAGACTGAAATGACTTACTCGAGAGGAAACCTTCCCAGGGTCCGGCTTTCCTCCACCGTTGCATCTCCCAAGCCCTCCCAGTTCTCCTTCCCCATTCAGAAACAAATCCTTCCGCTTCCGCCGCCCCCGAGGCCTCTCTAGCAAACAGCTCGGCTGCTTTAACCCTTTTAGAACTGCAGACCCAGGAAAGAGGCTTCCTGCCCGTCCCATAGAGAGCAGCAGCAGAGTCCGTCCCAGTTATGCCGAGGAAGGCTGAAGAAGGGGACTCCTCTGTGAGGTCTAGCCGCTTAAGACCTGGGGCGGTTAAGTAAATCGCACGTCCCAGTGGTACGAAAGGGGCAGCGGCACATGTCCAAACCAAGCCTGGTGGAACTTTTAAGCTTCCTCCTGCCACCAACAGCACTCCCCGGTGCCCGTTTACGGGATGTACTAAAAGGAAGGACAGGATTGCCCATTGGAAACAATGAGAGACGCTGGAAGACCCATTGGAAATCATGGGAGCCGGGCAATCCTGTCCTTCCTTTTAGTACATCTCCCTGTTGACTCAGGGGCGCCAGAAGGTAACCTCGCCTAGTGCGCAAAAAAAACCTGGAGAGCCGGCCCTGCTTGAGCATGACCTTGCTAGCGTGTGAAATGAGTGCGATTATGTGATAGTTTTGAACTATCTTTGCCATTGCCCTTCTTTGGGATTGGAATGTAAACTGACCTGTCCCGATCCTGTGGCCACTGTTGCGTTTTCCCAAATTTGCTGGCAAACTGAGTACAGGCAGCAGTGTTCCCTCTAAGCTGAGTTAGTGGGAGCTGCCTCACAGTTTTTTAGCCTCCAGCTCACAGATTTCTGTCTTAGCTCAGGAAGGGATGGCCCCAGAGTGGCCCCAGAGCAAACTAATTTACACAGCAGCCAAACCACTTGATCTAAGCTGAGTTAGTGTGAGCTAGCTCACAGTTTTTTAGCCTCCAGCTCACAGATTTCTGTCTTAGCTCAGGAAGGAGGGCCCCAGAGCAAACTAATTGACACAGCAGCCAAACCACTCGCTCACAACTTTAATGCCAGTAGCTCACAAAGCAGAATTTTTGCTCACAAGACTCCACAGCTTAGAGGGAACATTGATAGGGACAACAAATAAACACCTCGATTTCCTTTCCTGGACTCAACCGCCCCGGGTTTCTGGGACGGCTGAAGGGAGTTACTCCAGAGCAGCCCCGTTGAGCTGCATTGGCCACCTTGCAACTCTACTTGTACTCTAATGTTTTCCAATGGAGCCCATGCAAGTCAATTGGCATTCCAGGCTCCCATGATTTCCAATGGGTCTTCCAGCGTCTCTCATTGTTTCCAATGGGCAATCCTGTCCTTCCGGCTTTTAGTACATCCCGCTGAACAGTCCAGTCCAGCCGGGACTTTATTGTGGGAAGGTTTTCTCCTTCGTCTGCAGCACCGAAAGGGTTAAAGCAGCCGAGCTGTTGGCCAGAGAGGCTGAGTGGGGGTGCGGGCGGAGAGGGAAAGCGAAGGAGGAGGGCAAAAGCCCGAGAGAGCCTGGCAGCCGGAGCCCGGGGAGGTTGACTCTCAAGTAGGTTGTTTCCTTCTGGGAAGAAGGAAATGCTGGTATTCTGTGTTTGGGGGAGG
>NW_015176472.1:137557-175569 GCF_001447785.1 Gekko japonicus | reverse complement strand
GGAGGGGAGGGGGGGGAGGGGGTGCTGAAATACTTTTTCACAGCGTTATTTCCTGGTGCGTCTTTTCCTTTGTTACCCGGCCGGTCCCGGGGAACCAGCTGCCTGCAGAGGGGCCTGCCTGGCTGGTTCGGCGGGCTTGCAAAGCGGCTCTTTGCCTGGCAGCTCCTGAAACCGTCTGGGGATGGTTTCATACTTGTAAACTTTCTTTATTGTATCTTTTGTACTGTTTTATCGGGTGTATTTTGTAAGTCACCTCGAGTCCCATTCCGGGAGGGAGGGAGCTGGACATCAATTTGATTAGATAAATAAATAACACACACACACACCAATGTTCCCTTTAAACTGTGAAGTCTTGTGAGCAAAAATTTTACTTTGTGAGCTCCTGGCATTAAAGTTGTAAGCAGCAATTTGGTTCCTGCATAAATTAGTTTGCTCTGGAGCCATCCTTCCTGAGCCAAGACAAAAAGTGTGAGCCGGAGGGTAAAAAACTGTGAGCTGGCTCACACTAACTCAGCTTAGAGGGAATACTGACACACACCCCCGTGGTGTCCCTTGCAGGGGCTGAAAGGCGGGATCTGAATTTTGTAAATCAGAATAAATTCTCAGCCGTGGAGGGGAGAGGGAGGCTTGCACAGGGAAGCACATACCTTGAATACAACTTTGTTGGTCTTAAAGGTGGCACCAGACTCAAACTTTTCTCTGCGGCTACCTGCCTGAATCTATATTAATTATAGTAGGGCATTTAATGGGACTCAATGCGATCAATAGGATGGTGCATTCAATAAACTATGAAATAGAATTTGGGTTGTAGAACAAACCAGAAATCTGAAAAACAGTATGGAAGAAAAGCATAAATGTTAATGTGGCTCAATTAATGATGCAAAATTACCTAGCAGGATACAATTTACAGCAAACTATACGCAGTAAAATAGACTCCAGTCCCCAGTAATTCATCCGGGTAACTTTGTGAAGACTTTTGTGCAGCACTACCCTATTGCTTGCCTAGAAAAGCCCTCTTGAATAATAAAGTTTTGCTTAAGTTTGCAGAAAGCCTTCTGACCCTCTCAGGCATACCATTCATGGGGGCCATAACGGAGAAGGCACATGTCCAGGCCAGTGTACAGTGCATTGATCTAGTTTAGTCTCATTGTCACTGTGGGATGGATCCAAGTGGCCAGATGAGCTGTATCAAGGGAAAGGGCTATTCTTCTAGCTAGGCTGAGTTGGGAGAAAGCCTTTACTGCAACTGCATTAACTTGCTTCTCCAGCAATGTTGGGTCCAATATAACCCCAAGGCTCTTAACTGAGTCAGCGAGCTGAACCCCGTCAACAGTGAGTAGCATAATCAAGACTTCTGCCTTCTCAAACAGCATTACATTTGTGTTTGCAGGATTTACTTTCAGTTTATTCTCACCATTTAAGCACAGCAGCAAGGAAGCATTTGAGGACCTCTATGGCATCACTGCCTCTCCTGCTCCTGTTCACCCCACCAGCCCCTGTGCCCTAACCTGGAGAGGCTGGGGGACCCTCTACCCCAGTGGTGGCGAACCTATGGCACGGGTGCCAGAGGTGGCACTCAGAGCCCTCTCTGTGGTCACGCGTGCCATCGCCCCAGCCAGGCCCAGACCACCATTAAAGTGTCGAATTCTCTGCCAAATAACTTTAAGCAAATGAAAGCATTTGGGATTGCTTTCCTTACTTTGTTTGGATCATCTTAAGTTAATGTATGAGTTGTTTTTTCTAAAGTAAAACCTCAGTATTCAGGTATAAGTCAAAGAAGACGGGGATGGCAAAGGATGAGATGGTTAGACAGTGTCATCGATGCAACGAACATAAAATTGAGCCAACTTCAGAGGACGGCGGAAGACAAGAGGGCCTGGCGGGAGCTGGTCCATGGGGTCGTAAAGAGTCGGACTCGACTGTGCGACTAAACAAAAACAAAAATTCAGGTTAAATTGCTGTGTTGGCACTTTGCGATAAATAAGTGGGTTTTGGGTCGCAGTTTGGGCACTCGGTCTCTAAAAGGTTCGCCATCACTGCTCTACCCTTTCCCCTCTGCTTGAAGTAGAAAGGGAATACAGTGAAGAGAACCTGTATAATATAGCCAAAATGTTTCACACAGTGTTTTCAAATATTCAACAGTTGTCTCTTATTTGTTTTGTAAGTATCATGCTCCTTCTCATAAACATGTCATTTAAAAAAAACCTAAATACAATAATTGTTGTTCAGTCGCACAGTCGAGTCCGATTCTTTGCGACCCCATGGACCAGCTCCCGCCAGGCCCTCCTGTAATGTATATCACCTCATAGGACTCCCGTGTTAAGCTTCGAGCCAGACCAGGGCTCCTCTGAGCGAACTTCCTATTGGTCGCTTCGTAACAGCGACCAATCAGAACGATACCATTCCCTAGGAGGGAAAGACTCCCATTGGTCTTTATTCTAGCAATCTCATTGGTTGTTATTTGTAAATAGGCGTGGCTACATTAGCCCGGTTATGTTTAAAAGGAGCATAAGCTCCCACTGTTTTCTGTTCTGGTTTCTTACTGAGTTAGTGCTTGCTCGTTACTTCCAATAAAGCTGAATCACTTGCTGAATCACTGTACGAGTCCTTTGTTAGCGCGATCTAACAATTGGCGACGAAGGTGGGATGTTAGAGCAGGTAGGCAGCCCTGCGGACATCCACACTTCGGACTCGGAAGAAAGCGGGCAGAGCACAGCAGCCGATCCGGCGGAGGCGCCACCAGCTCCGGTGCCCAAGTCTCCCCCGATGGCTGGAAGCCAGAAGTTCGAGTGCTTCGAACCCTCCTCAGAAGACTGGGACTCCTACCTGTCCAGGTTCGAGTTCCATCTGGAGACCCACGACATCACCGATGAGGCGAAGAAACGGGCATGCCTCCTGAGTTCCTGCGGGAAGGGGACCTTCGACATAGCCAGGTCGTTGGTGGCCCCAACTGATATAAAGACTGTCACCTACGCTGACATCACGGAGAAGCTTAAGGCTCACTATTCTCCACAACCGTCGGAGATCGCCTGCCGGCACGCTTTTTACAAGCGGAACCAGGCCGGAGGCGAGACCATCGCAGATTTCGTGGCGGCCCTTCGCAAAGCCGCACGGCCATGTAATTTCCACAACGTGGAGGAAGCCCTCAGAGACCGTCTCGTCTGCGGTCTCAAAGATGAAAGGCTGCAACAGAGGCTGTTCGCCCGCACCACCCTGACCTGGGCAGTGGCCTACGAAGAGGCCGTGGCCGCGGAAGCAGCGGAGAAGTCCACGAAGGAGGTCCGCCAGCGGGTGGCAGAGCCCAGTATACACGCTCAACGAGACAGCGAGGGCGAAGACGCGGATGATGACGTCAACGCGGTTCGAGGCAAGCGGACCCCAGCGAAGACTACCAACGTCAAGCCTTGCTCCGGTTGTGGCGGGAAGCACCAGCGCGGCTCCTGTTGGGCTCGTGATGTCGACTGCAGAGCGTGTGGGCGGCGTGGTCATCTGGCCAGAGTCTGCAGATCAGCGAAGAAGGATCCCTCAACTAACAACCGGTCAGCGCAGAGGGGCACTCCAGTCAGCACCCAAGGCAAGACCCGTTCCTCAGCATCGGAAGCAAGCTGCCAGTTGACGGCGACCTTGTCGAGCGCATCGGCCGTAAATCGCACCAGCAGCCAGGGCAAGATCACCGTGACTCCACTCCTCGACGGCCGACCCTGTACAATGGAGGTGGACTCAGGATCGTCCGTGACGGTGATTTCTGCCGCGTCCTGGCGCCAGTTGTTCCCGAACCGAAGCCGGCGGCGGCTCCAGCCTGCGGGAACCAGAGTGTCCGACTTCCAGGGCAACCGAATTCCCTTGGCCGGACGGGACTCTGTTACTGTTGAGTATAAGGGGAAATGTGTTAAACTGTCATTCCTGATTGCAGAGGGAGACCGGGTTAACCTGCTAGGGTTAGATTGGTTTGAGCCATTGGGCATCGGTATTTCTGGGATTAACAGGATGTCTGAAAATAAATGGGGCATGCTGTACGACCTGTTCCCTGATGTATTTGCCGAAGGGTTGGGAAGGTACAAGGGCCCCCCGGTTGCGTTTGACTTAGATCCGTCAGTCAAACCTATTAGGTTGAAGTATCGGAAAGTACCTGTGTCTCTCAAACATAAGGTGGAAAAAGAGATTGACAAACTAGTTGAGCAAGGGGTTTTAGAGCCAGTACCATACAGCAAATGGGAGACCCCGATCGTAACCCCTGTCAAATCAGATGGGTCCATACGACTATGCGCCGATTACAAATGTACGATTAACAAGGCGCTGCAGCAACATTCGTACCCGGTCCCGGTAATAAGCCACATTTTGGCTTCCCTGGGGGGTGGCAAGATTTTCGCCAAATTTGACCTGGCCCAGGCATACCAGCAGTTGCCTGTCACCCCGGAGGCTGCCGAGGCCCAAACAATTGTAACCCACCAAGGGGCTTTTAAAGTGAACAGGCTGCAATTCGGGGTCAACGTAGCACCTGGGATTTTTCAGGGCCTCATGGAACGTCTACTAAGGGGGGTACCTGGCACAGTGCCCTATTTTGACGACGTGCTGATTGCGGGCGGGTCTGAACAGGAACTACTGGACCGGGTTAAAGAGGTCCTCAGGCGTTTTCAAAATGCCGGCCTCAGAGTTAAGCGCTCAAAATGCACGCTCGGGGTGGAAAGTGTGGACTTCCTGGGGTTTCGCATTGACGCAGAGGGAGTCCACCCCACGGATGAGAAGGTATCTGCAATCCAAAACGCCCCCAGGCCGGTGAGTAAGAAGGAGCTCCAATCCTTTTTAGGACTCCTGAATTTTTATCATGCGTTTTTACCGCATAAGGCATCAGTGGCGGCCCCTTTGCACGCGCTTTTGCACAAGGAGGCAAAATGGAAGTGGGGGCAGGCCGAGGAAAAGGCTTTTGTGGGAGTCAAGGAGCTGCTGACATCTAATGCCGTACTCACGCATTATGATGAACACAAGCTCCTGGTGTTAGCTGCTGACGCTTCACCGTTTGGAGTAGGCGCAGTTTTAAGCCATCTGATGCCTGATGGGAGCGAAGCGCCTATCGCTTTTTATTCTAGATCACTATCTGCGGCAGAGCGGAACTATGCCCAGATAGACAAGGAGGGTCTGGCGTTGGTAGCGGCTGTCAAAAAGTTCCATGATTTTATTTTTGGCAGACGATTTTTGCTGGTCACTGACCACAAGCCGCTACTGGGGATTTTTGCGCCCGATAAGCAATTGCCAAACATCATGTCCCCACGCATGCTTAGATGGGCGATATTTTTGCAGGCTTATGATTTTGACTTAGAGCACCGGCCTGGGAAAGCGATTGGGCATGCGGATGCCCTCAGCCGGTGCCCGGTGCCGGACATTGGCGCAGACCCTGCCCCCGCCTGTGAGGTCTTGGCAATTGAGGAGCTTCCTCGACCCCCGGTATCATCCAGGGACATTGCAGCACACACGGCCAAGGATAGCGTGCTGTCCCGAGTATTAAACTGGGTTTGGAGGGGGTGGCCGGTTGGAAGCGTTGAACCGGAGTTCGGCCCTTACAAAAGCCGTCAAAATGAACTATCCATTTCTAAGGGCTGTGTATTATGGGGGAACAGGGTGGTGGTTCCTGACAAACTCAGGACGAGAGTGTTAGAGTCGCTGCACGAGGGTCACCCCGGTATGGTACACACCAAAGCGTTGGCCAGAGGGTATGTCTGGTGGCCGGGGCTGGACAAAGAGATCGAAGAATGGGTACGAGGGTGTCCCAAATGCCAGCAAGTCAGACCCGATCCCCCACAAGCTACACCCCAAGGCTGGGAGTCATCTGGTAAACCCTGGGCCAGATTGCATATAGATTTTGCTGGCCCTCTCCAAGGGCAAATGTTCCTAATTGTGGTGGACGCTATGTCCAAATGGCTGGAGGTCGTGCATATGAAATCGACCACATCACTTGCTGTGATCCATGCGCTCCGCCGACTTTTTGCCACCCACGGGTTGCCTGACGTCATCGTCAGTGACAACGGGCCTCAATTTGTGTCTGAGGAATTTAGGCTCTTCCTCACGAGTAATGGCATACGCCAAATGACTTCGGCCCCTTTCCATCCGGCATCTAATGGCCAAGCCGAACGGATGGTCAGGACGGCCAAAGAGGCCCTGGGTAAAATGGACGAAGGGGACTGGAGCCAGAGGCTGGGCTCCTTTCTTTTGCTGCAGCACACCACCCCCTGTAGTGCTACAGGCCGTAGTCCGGCCGAATTGTTAATGGGGCGGAGACTCACGACCCGTTTGAACCGTATGCACCCAGACCTATCAGAAGATCAGTCCGAGCGTACCACTGCGCAACCGAAGGTGCGCATGTTTGAAAAAGGGGACAAGGTTTTCGCACGAAATTATGCAAACGGGCACTTGTGGCTTCCTGGGGTTATATCCGACTCTGTGGGTACTCGAATGTATGTGGTGCAGTTAGCTGACGGTCGAATATGGCGGCGCCACATAGATCAGTTAAGGAGACGTTGGGCTAGGGACAGCGCTGACTCTCCGACGGCTGAATCCCCTGATGTCGAGTGGACACCCCCAGAGCAGGCGGTGAGTACCGAAAGGCCCGGTACTGTCCCCGAGTCAGGGCAGAACCCTGTGTGCGGGGCTGAAATCCCAGTCGAGTCTGTGCCTGATCCAGGCTGTAGTGAACCCCACTCTGACCCACAACCTTGTCTGCCCGTGGTGCCTGCACCGCTCCGCAGGTCCCAGCGTTCGCGGCAAATGCCGACTTATCTGAAGGACTATGAGTGTAAATACTGTTGGAATAACTGATGTACAAAAGTTGATTGTATGTATGTAAATAATAAAACAATTGGGATGATGGCTTAACTTAGGGGGGAGGAATTGTAATGTATTGAAATGATTACATGAATCACCTCATAGGACTCCCATGTTAAGCTTCGAGCCAGACCAGGGCTCCTCTGAGCGAACTTCCTATTGGTCGCTTCGTAACAGCGACCAATCAGAACGATACCATTCCCTAGGAGGGAAAGACTCCCATTGGTCTTTATTCTAGCAATCTCATTGGTTGTTATTTGTAAATAGGCGTGGCTACATTAGCCCGGTTATGTTTAAAAGGAGCATAAGCTCCCACTGTTTTCTGTTCTGGTTTCTTACTGAGTTAGTGCTTGCTCGTTACTTCCAATAAAGCTGAATCACTTGCTGAATCACTGTACGAGTCCTTTGTTAGCGCGATCTAACACCTCCTGTCTTCTGCCGTCCTCCGAAGTTGGCTCAATTTCATGTTCGGTGCATCGATGACGCTGTCTAACCATCTCATCCTTTGCCGTCCCCGTCTTCTTTGACCTTCAATCTTTCCCAGCATCAGGGTCTTCTCCAGGGAGTCCTCCCTTCTCATTTGGTGGTCAAAGTATTTCAGCTTCAGTTTCAATAATACAATAATACAAGTACATAATACAAGTACATAAGCTCCATCAGTTTTCAAGGAAGCTTGGTACAGATTCCCCTGAATTGTGAAGCATAAGACTCCTCAGCATCTTCTAAGTGCCCATAAGGATTGGCTGCCTTAAGTGAAAGGTTACAAAGAGACTCATCAATTTAACTCCGACGAAGGAACAAAACGTATGAATAAATACTTAAGGTCTGTGTTAGAATATAACTTCAGCTCAACGTACATTCTCAGCCATGCTCAGTCAAGCTCTAAGTGCAACTTCAGTTTAATTTTCATATATTCAACTGCTTTCAGCCTTTGTTTTGACTAAGCCCTTTTAACAGCAAAGAACACCTCCAGATGCAGACGAATCCGAAGCCGGTCATGTTAAGAAATGAGGATTATTTTGTTTATTGTGGAAATTACGTGATTCTGGACTAGACTAAATGGAACTGTTTTACAGGCTTCCTTGAAAACTGATGTTACCTATGTACTTGTACTATTGTATTTAACTTCTAAAAATGGCATGTTCATGAGAAGGATCATGATACTTGTGGAATGAATAAGAGACAACTGTTGAATATTTGAGAACACTGTGTGAAACTTTATTAAAACAATTGAAATTGTTTTATAAAAATTGTTATGTACACACAGTAATTACCTTCCCCTCTGCTGGCTGCTTAGGCAGAGCTAGTGCCCAACTCTCTTCCAGCCTATTGAGGGTTAAGCCCTTAGCAGTCGCTTTGTCCTGGGTTCCAGCTTACCTTGAGATGTACCCACTTGACAGACTGAACCCCATAAATTGGAAGCCAAGCGCATAACATCTGCAACAGATTTTAAACAGGAAAATAGTGATGCTTTCCTTTCCTGATGTGCAAACTACAAGGACACTCTTTTTGATCCATCGGGGTAATCTTCAGGCGTCTCTTCACCAGGGTCAGTGATGTAACTCTGTTCTCTTTTGTTTTCTTTCTGCCTTTTTGATACCTAGAAGTGCCAGGGTCGCTGTTACCAGGGCCAGGGCCTTTTTGGTGATGGCTCCTACCTGGTGGAATGAGCTCCCAGAGGACATCAGGGCCCTTTGGGACCTGATGCAGTTCCGCAGGGCCTGCAAGACGGAGCTCTTCCACCAGGCTTTCAACTAGGAGCCGCCCACCTCTCCCACCAACTATTACTGTTATCGACATTGTGGTAATAGGTTGGCCCTTCATGAGATCGAGCCACAGCGTCGTGGGAGGCCGAAGCACTGCTAAATTGGGACCCAAGTATCACATCTCATTGCACGCCACGTCAAATTGACTGAAGAACGACCATCATTGCGAGCACTTTATTGTATTTAATTGTATTTAATGTACTACTGTTTTATCTCATTTTTAAATGTTTTATACTAATTTTGGCACATGATGCCGTTAATTGTGAGATGCCCTGAGCCCGTTTGTGGGGAGGGTGGGATATAAATCCAATAATAATAATAATAACCCCAGGCCCCAGAGATACTAAACTTGCTGTTACCAGAGCCAGGGCTTTTTCGGTGGCGGCTCCTACCTGCTGGAATGAGCTCCCAGAGGAGATCCGGGCCCTTCGGGACCTGGCGCAGTTCCATAGGACCTGTAAGACAGAGCTCTTCCACCAGGCTTTTGAGCAGGAGCCGCCACCACCACTATACCATCACCGTACCACCACCACTAAGCGGAGTGGGTATCATCGGGGAATGAGATGGTCCTAGGATGAAGAACAGAAGGCTGTGATGCCTGGAACCTACCTTGTTGCTCTGGGACCATCTTGCTACTTGTGACCCCATCTTGTTATTTATGACATCTAGAGCACCTGCATTTTACTGTACGAATGATTGTCTTGTTGATTGTTTTATTCTGTTTTTAGCTATTTTAATCTTGGCATAAGGTGCCTCATTTGTTAGCTGCCCTGAGCCCACTTGGGGAGGGCGGGGGTATAAATTTAATGATAAATAAATAGATAAATAAATAAATAATAATAATAATAACACCTTTCCCTCTCCCTCTTCACAGTCAAAAGAATAAGAGTGTCTTTCCAGAGTCAGAGGCAACCCAAGAGAAAGGGGAAGGAGATGAAAGAACGGGACTCAGAAGGACCTGGAACGAGCAAGAGATCCAGGAAAGGTCCCCATCCCATCCAAGCAGGGAGCGGTGCTGAAACTTGGGAAAGAGCTGTGCCAAAGATCTTGGTTCAGGACACTATGACCACAGATGCACGCAGCCGATGCTTCCGGCAGTTCTCTTATCACGAGGCTGATGGGCCCCGAGAGGTTTGCAGCCAGCTCTATGAACTTTGTAACCACTGGCTGGAGCCAGAGAGGCGCACCAAGAAGCAGATCCTGGACCTGGTGATCCTGGAGCAGTTCCTGGCTGTCCTGCCCGAGGAAATGCAGTGCTGGGTCAGAGGATGTGGGCCGGAGACCAGTTCGCAGGCGGTGGCCCTGGCCGAAGGTTTCCTCCTGAGTCAGGCAGAGGAGAAGAAGCAAGCAGAGCAGGTGAGGGGGGGGTTCTTTAATTCAGTTCAAGCATTTCAGTTCCTAAGGATTCCTGCCAGATATTTCTGTCTCTGTGTGTGTTAACTGCCATCAAGTCGCTTCCGACTTATGGCCACCCTATGAATGTCCTGTCTTTAAGAGCCTTGTCCAGGTCTTGGAGGCTGAGGGCCACGGCTTCTTTCATTGAGTCAATCCATCCCATATTTGGCCTTCCTCTTTTCCTGCTGCCTTCAACTCTTCCTAGCATTGTTGTCTTTCCCAGTGACTCCTGTCTTCTCATGATGTCACCAAAATATGATAGCCTCATTTTAGTCATTTTTGTTTCCAGGGAGAGTTGAGGCTTAATTTGATCTAGAACCCACTTATTTTTATTTTTAGCGGTCCACAGTATCTGTAAAATCTCTAAACTCTCTTCCAACACCACATTTCAGAAGAACCAACTTTCTCCATGCCACCTTCCTTCATTGTCCAACTTTCACACCACCCATGCATAGGAATGGGGAATACTGTGGCACGAATGAACTTGATCTCGGTCGCCAGTGATACGTCCTTACACCGAAGAATCTTTTCTAGCTCCTTCTTGGCTGCCCTTCCCAACCTCAGTCTCTTTCTGATTTCTTGTTTGCAGTTTCCCTTTTAGTTGATGACGGAGCTGCTTTAGCCTTCATTAGTGATTATTTCAAATCTCTTCACTACTTTCTGCCAGTAATGTGGTGTTATCTGCATATTTCAGATTGTTAACATTCCTTCCACCAATTTTCACTCCACCTTCATTGAAATATAAGCCAGTTTTCCTTATGATATGTTCTGCATATAGATTGAAGAAACGGAGAGATAAAATACACTCTGGTCTGGCCCCCTTACCAATTGGAAACTGTTCTGTTTCTCCATATTCTGTCGTAATAGTGACCTCTTGCGCCAGAGTACAGGTTGCTCATCAAAACAGTCAGATGTTGTGGCACACCCATTGCTTTTAAAACCAACCATAGCTTTTCATGTTCCCCCACAGTCAGAAACGTTGATGTAATTTATGAATCACAAACAGATGTTCTTCTGAAATTCTCTCCTGTGCTCCATTAACCAGCGTAACTTTGAAATATGATCTCAGGTGCCTCTTCCTTCTGGTGCCCACCTGAAACGTCTGGCATTCCTCTTTTGGTATATGGCAACAATCGTTGTTGTAAAATGTTGGGCATCACTTTACTTTCACGAGAAATTAATGCACTGGTCCGATAGTTGCTACAGCCTTTGATGACTCAATTTTTTGGTATTAAAATGTAAAGTGAGCATTTCCAGTCTGTGGGCCGTTGTTTTGTTTTCCATCTTTGTAATCATACTCCTGTTAAGATTTCGAGGGACTGCTTTTCTTTGTCTTGGAATAGCTCTATAGATACCCCATCTACTCCTGGTGGTTTGTTTCTCCTAATTGTCTCAGTGCAGCTTTACTTTCTAAAACTCTTCCTTCTTCTTCAAAAGATTGTTCTTGAAAGGAACGTGTCCTCCTTTCATCTCTTTTGTATAATTCTTCAGTGTATTGTTCCCATCTTTTCTTAGATATTTCTACCTCTAGATAGTAACTCACTAGGCTGGGAAGAAAACCCAACCCCAGTTCTTCTGTGGTTGGAGCAGCTCTGACGGTGGATGCGGGGATGAGGAGACCGGGAGTGGGTCTCTTACCTGTGTCCCATTCCGTTGTTTCAGATGTGGGGACGATCTGTGAAGGTGGAAGCAGAGTTCTCTGAGGCAGAAGGAGCTCCGTCACAGGAAGGTCAGAGGGCGCAGGCCCAGGAGAATGCCCAAGATGCCCTGTCATGTGGTAAGGGTGTCCCGTACCCAGATGGGGTTAGGGTACTAGTCAAGTTGTTGGGCAGAAAGTTCAGGACAGGAGAAAAGGGGGGATACTTTTACAGACTACTGGAGTTCTAAGACAGAGTGCCACAGCATGTAGTGACGGCCACTCCACTTGAAGGGGGAGTAGGACAGATTCATGGAGGGCAGTTCCATTCTTATTTACATTAATTAAAATATGCATATCTCAACCTTCCTTCCATGGTTAGAGGGACTCAAGGTGGCTCAAAAAAGGAAACGAAGGCAAATCTTGGTGGAGCTATTAGCCATGGTGATTAGGTGGAAGCTCCACGTCCCCCTGACCTGGGTGGCCCAGACTAGCCCAGCCTCATCCAATCTCAGAAGCTAAGCAGGGTCAGCCCTGGTTAGTTCTTGGATGGGAGACCACCAAAGGAGTCCAGGGTTGCTGTGCAGAGGCAGGCAGTGCCACACACACACACACCCCGGAAGGCCTCTTCCTTGGAATAACTGTG
The DNA here is from genome assembly GCF_001447785.1 of Gekko japonicus. Classification (NCBI taxonomy): domain Eukaryota; kingdom Metazoa; phylum Chordata; class Lepidosauria; order Squamata; family Gekkonidae; genus Gekko; species Gekko japonicus. Next base: position 163,310 of record NW_015176472.1, on the reverse strand, counting down.
GGGTCACCGTAGGTCAGCTGTGACTTGATGCCACTCTACAGACACACACGCCCCGTGTTCTGGGACAGCATACCTCTGAAACCCCATTGCTAGGGGCCAATAATTCGGGTTCTGTGGCCCTGCTTAAAGGCTTTCCGGGGGCATCTGGCGGGCCACAGTGAGAATGAGGATACTGAACGAGGGGTGCCAGGCCAGGGCCTGACCCTCCCCCCCCCGAGGTCTGAGAGTAGAGCATGGGGGGGGGGGACATGAAGTCATGTTGATATCTTGTCCAGCCTAATACCTGGATGTGAAGTCAGAGCATCAGCAGACAGTCTGGAAACTCATGGGTAGTACCCTAGAAGAGTTTCCAGAGTGTGGGGTGATGTGCTAAAATCACATCTGGGTTTTTGGCCGGATGTGATGATGACGTGTTGTGTGATGTGATTTCGGCCCCCCTCTTTTTCTCCTGCCAGTCCACACTAAGGACAATACGCAAGAAGGATTACAGTGCATATCCAAACAAGAAGATAACAAATACACTGTAATAAAATGCAGATATATTAAACAGGAATTTTATAAGTAAGTAAAGATAAATAGGTACCACTTCGGTGGGAAGGTAACAGCGTTCCGTGCGCCTTGGTGTTTAGTCATGCCGGCCACATGACCACGGAAACGTCTTCGGACAGCGCTGGCGCTTCGGCTTTGAAACGGAGATGAGCACCGCAACCCTAGAGTCGGACTCGACTGGCTTTCGAGCAAGGGAACCTTTACCTTTTAAAGGTCATGAAGATATATAATTCAATAAAGAATTAAGCAGTATTAACATAATCACATATCCAAGAAATATAGAATGCCATAACAAAGACTGTAAGACAGAGAATGGTCAAACAAATGGGATCCAAAAGAGTCCCCCCCCCCCCAAATCAGTCCAAAGGGAGCAGAACGTCAGAAGTCAGATAGAAATAAAAAAAACCAGGCAGAAGTCAAAAAGTCAGGCAGAAGTCACACAAGGATTCCGGATATAAAAGCCTCGTTTTGGTATACTTCATAAGTGGAACTAAGCACAGTGCATCAATTAACTAATTGCTGTTACATAAGTCAAAGTAATTAAATAAGACATTCATTCCAAAAAAGCCTCATATGCAGGGGTCATTTCGTAGAAAAAGAGCTAGGGGAACTCATTAGCATAACTCATTAGTATATGCCACACCCCCTGACATCAGGGGCCCGGTGGTGGACCTGCAAGGCCAGCGGGAGTGCGAGGAAGCCCCGCGAAGGCCCTCCCTGGCCCCAGGCAGGCAGGGGTGGGGAGAGGCGGGGAGGAAGCAACTTACCCTCCCTCTTCTCCTGCCTCCTCCTGGCTGAATGAGGGCTGGAAGCGGGGCGGCCGGAAGCAGGGGGCGGGGCTTCGTCATGTGCCCCGCCCCCCTGCACCTCACCCGGGGGAACTGCGTTCCCCCGCGATCCCCCCCGAAATGACCTCTGCTCATATGTATTTATTCTTATCCAGGCACCACTCAAGCAAGAATCAATCTAATGGCGGTAAAGCTGGATGTGATGATGAGGTGTCATGTGACGTGATTTCCGGGGGGGGGGCTTTTCTCCTGCCAGTCCAGACTAAGGGGCAGGTGGGAGGCCCCAGCAGGCGGGAGAATGGCGTTCCCGGGGTTTGGGTCTGATCCAGCAGGGATGCTGCAGCCTTTTCAGCTCCAGGGTTCACAGGGCACATTTCAAGTCTCGCAGGAGCCTGAAACCCATCGTCAGCATTTATAATCTCTGAGGCTCACAAGTACCTGGTGCTTCTCTTCCACCTCTCCCACCGTTTACTAAAAGTCATTTCAAACTTTCTTGAATGTAAAGAAGAGAACGTTTCACAACCCTGTGAAAGGGATGCAGGGAGCTGAATTCAAAGAAGCAAAAAAAAAAAAAGTAACTTGAGTTTAAAATTCATCCTTCCAATTTTGTCCCCTTTGCAGGAAGTGAAGAGATGTTGTCAAGCTGTCATCCCTGCAGAGAAGTGGAAGTGGCTGCTCCAGCTTCAGTCCAGGTGTGTGTGTGTGGGATGAATGGAGGATAGTCGGGTCGCCCCCCTGCTTTCTCAGGGAGGCTTTTGCTCCAGCTGTCCGAGCAAGAGAAGCTCTGAACTCTCTTATTCTGCACATACCAAACTTTACATCCTGCACCCTTCCAGAATGCCCCCGTCGAGAGCATAGTCTCTGCCTGGCATGATCTCTGACCAGGGAATCTGCTTTTTCTTTCAGTCCCCATTTTCCTCTGCGGAGGTGGCCGGATATTTCACTGAGGCTGAGCGAGTCTTGCTGGATCCAGGCCAAAGAGCTCTCTACCGGGAGAACAGTGGGAGCGTGGCCTCTCTGGGTAAGGATCTTTCCTAGGTGCCAAGAGTGCAAATTGCTGCCATTAGGATGATGCATGAACCAAATTATTGAACAGCAATATGTGGTTGTGAGCCCTGCCCGGGTCCTTGCCCCCCTCCAGGGGCCTCAAGGTGTTGGGTTGGCAATGGAAATCGCTTCCATCGCGTTCAGAATGGCTGGGTAGAGCGATATAATCGCTTCCATCGTGTTCCTTCGTGTTCAGCATGGCTGGGTAGAGTGATACAAGCCTCCCCACTGATCCAGGGACCATGGAGGCCAGTGTTGTGGCCATCACCCAAGCCAGAGAATCTCTCTCTCTCTTCCTCCCTCTCTCCCTCCCTCCCTCCCTCTGCAAGAAACGAGAATTATAAGGGAGACTTTGGTGGAGACAGACAACGGCCTTGCATCCGAAGAAAGGCTGGAGAGTATCTCAAGAGGTTCCCAAGAGCATATTTCTTTCCCAAATGAGCTGGCTCAGAGTGGGTATCCTTCACGCTTACGTCAAGGGGAAGGGCAAGAAAAGCCCATGGGAAATTTCCTCTTCACATCTAAGCAGCTCCTGGTTTGGTAGAATTATAAAGCCCGTTGGGTAAGGAGGGAGGGAGGCCTTTTGGGCTCTGGGATTGGGAGGCACGGAAGTGCCTGCTGGGGCTGGGCTCTTGAGTGGCTGCACTATCCTTAAGTACTGGATGTTCTAGAAAAGAGGGGGTTACCTAAGAGCAGGCCAGCTGGATGAGGCCAAAGGGGCATCAACCATTTTCTGCAGTGGTCTCCTAGATATCTTACTGTTAGGTGGAGATGGGTATGAGTGCTTTCTTTGGAGCTGTTCTACCTTGCAGGGGTGGCTTGCAATGGGTAGTCCCACCAGTTAACCCACCCAGGGGAACTCACTCAAGCAGACCACACAGCACCCTCTGTTCTGGTGAGGAGGATCAGTCCTTACCCCAAGAGGGTGGAATCGTGTTGCAGAGATTCCCACTCACTGACCCTTTCAGCCCAGCAAACACAGAGTCAAGTTCTCAGTTGAAGTGCAATTTGTTGAGCCACAACAGGACACAGAAAGCACTGTAGCCACCTTCCGTCAGTGCACCCCGATGGCCGAGTTTCTGCCAGGCCGGCCAGCACTGTGTCCCCCTGTTCCCATGGAAGAGGGTTGGCAATGATGGAAACCCTTGTGCTCCTGTAAAGTTCTGCCACACTAACTTCCTCACATTTACACTACATCGCCCTGGTCATGCTGAACACCTCCATATCTGCATGCTCACTGTGTGTTCCCTGCGTGTTGCAGGTGTTTTGGGAGGATGGGACAGACTCTACTGGGTCTTATCTGCACTTTTCAACACTGCCTGTTCCTCTGGGACGGGCTTCCAGAGGGCCTTATGCTAATGTAACAAGCTAATGACCTTGAGGTGCGATAAGCCAGCCTTCTGGCTATTTCTTGCTGACAGTAAGGTAGATTCTTTCCAGGCTGACTCTGTGCTTCTAGAAAAGGCAGAAATGCCTGGATGATTCAGAATTGGCTACTCATTAGACAGGTCCAGCTAAAGCCCTGAAAATGACTCTGTTGCGGTCAGTGGCTAGAAAGGTTCCATAATGGCTGCCACCGCTCTGGTGTGGGTCTCCTCCGGAGGGCCCAGAGCACCCAGCCTACCCCTTTATGCTCAGTACTTTCCCAGTACGTTTCCCTTTATATGTGACCAAATGTGGAGTGCGGACCCAGGCAGAGTAACAAACTAGTTCTATTCAAGAGATTTAATAACAACTCCTGCCAACCTAGCAGTTCGAAAGCAAGAAATTGCAAGTAGATAAATAGGTACCACTTCGGTGGGAAAGTAACAGCGTTCCGTGCGCCTTGTTGTTTAGTCATGCCGGCCACATGACACCACGGAAACGTCTTCGGACAGCGCTGGCTCTTCGGCTTTGAAACGGAAATGAGCACCGCAACCCTAGAGTCGGATTCGACTGGCTTTCGAGCAAGGGAACCTTTACCTTTACCTTTATAGTTCAAAAACATGTAGTAAAAATGAGCACAGTAAAGGTAGGTAAATCAGTAAAATAAGAAATCCTAATGCGTCTGACTGTACAGTCCTAGCCTTTTCTAGGTACCCTCCCACTTTGGGCAAGGCCTTTTATCTCTTCTTACCAGACACCACTCCCCTGCCGGTGTAGTTTTCCCTCCAAAATCCTGTTACCCAGTCACAGGGTCCAGAGGGAACCTGGGAAATGTAGGCCCTGGTAGCTATATAGGCTCCCCTGAAGCCATGAGGCCTCCCTAGAGCCAGTAGGCTACACCACTATAGGCCCAGGATCATGACAGACACAAATAGCCAGAAAATGGCTCTGAACTTGAGAGAGGTGGCACTACACTGCAGGGTTGGTTTTCTCATTGGTCCTTACATGCTTCCCTAAGAACTGGCACCTTTTCCAAAAAACGTGGGGGGTCCCCTTTGAACTGTGGGGTTCACTTCATGAAGTCCTGGCTTCTCATTGCCCCATAGCAAATATGTATTTTGGGGAGGCTGAAAACCAGCTCCTACTGGCTCTGTTCACAACTGGAAGGAAACTCTCAGTGCAGTTGCAGGACTGGATATCTTGATAACTTTTTGAATGTAATCGTCAGGAGCAGAGAATCAAAAGAGCTGCATGGCAAGTCAAATGGGAACAGTGGGGGAATCATTCCTTGCCAATTATTTAAGAAGTACATTTGGGGAGTTTGGGGAGAAAAGTGATACGCAGAATATAAAAACAGCTCTGTGGGAGGGCCTGGCAAGAATAAAGTGTGACCAGCAGCTCAGTCTGGAGCAAAGAAGATCTGATAAAAGAAATGCACACCCATTCAAAAGCAGTGCCTGACAGGTGCCTTGGCTTCTTGCCTGGGTGCTGATTGAAATGCTTTCTGTATTCCAGCAGCAGATGTAGAGGAGTCAGCTGGGGAATTCCAGGGGTTCTCTTTGGAAAAAGCCAAGAATGAAGATGCCAAAGGAAACTTCGGAGATGGACCACACAGGGACGAGGAGAGCCATACAGGTAAGAGAGGAGGGATAAGCCCTTTCCTTGCCAAGGAGGGGTTTCCATGAAGAAGAAGTCCAATAAGAAAGGTCAATAAAAAACGAAGGAACAAAGGCCTCCATCCTAATCAGAGAATCCACTCTTGGGAAAATGGAAATGTGGCCTTTGCAAAGACTTAATGTCATTTTGCAGACACAAATTCCCTTGGGAGAGAAACGGTATAATTGCATGGAGTGTGGAAACCGCTTCAGTTGGAAAAGAGCCCTTGCTTCACATTGAAGAAGTCACACAGGTGGGGAATCATATAAATGGTCAGAATCAAAACCAAGCATCTCTGATGCAGGAGGCTTAATGTACTTTGAAAGTGTACCAGTTTAAAAGAACAAGATTCCAGTAGCACCTTAAAGGTTAACAAAATATGTGGCAGTGTATATTATTATTTAACTAACAAAATATGTGGCAGTGTATATTATTATTTGAAAGTGTATAGTATTGTACGCTTCAGTGTACAGCAGGAAGAAGCCACTGAAATATTTGGCCTGTGGATGGAACTTCAGGTGCAGATCAGACCTCCTTATGTGGATTCTAACAGGATTTCTCTCCTTATTCCAGCAGGAGATGATCAGAGGAATGAAGGGCATGGGGAACTGCATCATCTATTGGCAGATGAAGTCAAGAATGAAGACATGAGGGGAAACTTCAAAAATCAAATTGGACCTAAGAGGCAGAAAGGCAGCCACATGGTCAAGACAAAGGATAAACTTATTCTTTGCCAAGGGGAGGATTTCCAAGAGGTAATTAACAGGGTGAAGGAAACATACAAGTGCTTGGAGTGTGGAATTAATTTCTCAGATCAAACTCAATATAATGCCCATTTACAGATGCACACTGAAAAAAAGACCCATCAATGCCTGGAGTGTGGAAAGACAATGATTCGCAGAGCAGACCTCCTTAGACATCAGCGAAAACATACAGGAGAGAAACCTTATAGCTGCTCAGACTGTGGCAAGAGCTTCTCAAGGAAATCAGACCTTGGTCGACACCAAATAATCCACTCAGGAGATATGTTGTTTATCTGCTCAGAGACTGGAATAGCGTTCTCTGATGGAGGAAAGGGTAATACACATTTTGCCGAAGACATTATAATGAAGGCACAGAAATGCCTTCAGTGTGGAAAGTACTTCAAATACAAATCACAGCTTCTTGTGCACCAAAGAATCCACGGAGAGGAGAAACCTTTTGAGTGTTCAGCATGTGGAATGAAATTCAGTCAGCGTGTCCATCTTCAACAGCATCTAAGAATCCACACAGGGGAGAAGCCTTTTGAATGCTCAGAGTGTGGGAAAAGATTCAGTCACCGTAGCAATCTGCAACAGCATCAGAGAACCCACACAGGGGAGAAACCTTTTGAATGCTCAGAGTGTGGAAAGAGATTCACTCGGCGTGCCCATCTTCAACAGCATCACAGAAACCACAAAGGGGAGAAACCTTTTGAATGCTCAGAGTGTAAAAAGAGATTCAGTCAACGTGGCAATCTTGAACAGCATCTACGGATCCACACAAAGAGAAGCCGTGTAACTTCTTAGCCCAGGGGTGTCAAACTCCATTGGTTTCCAGTTGGCAAAGGTATCAGACAAGGATGCATTTTATCTCCCTATTTCTTCAATCTGTATGTAGAACATATCATAAGGAAAATTGGATTAGTTTCAGATGAAGACGGAGTGAAAATTGGTGGAAGATTAACAGTTTAGATATGCATATGACACCACATTATTGGTAGAAAACAGTGAAGACTCGAACGACTATTGAAGAAGGTTAAAGCAGAAAGTGCCAGAGCAGGATTACAGCTGGACATCAAGAAGACAACAGTAATGACAGCTGAGGACTTACACAATGTTAAGGCTGACGATGAAGAAATGGAAAATGTTCAAGATTTTCTATTTCTTGGTTCCATCATTGACCAAAAGGGAGACTGCACCCCAGAAGTCAGAAAGAGTGTCATGAGTTAGCCACGGCTCAGCAATAGTGAGGACTTCTTGGGAGAAGAGGAGATCCATGTAGCCAACTTTGAGACAACAGAAGGTGACTAGCAGGAAAATGAGCTGCAGGCTTCTCAGGATTCACAGCCAACAGCTGTTGCAGAGTCACTGACACCCTACAGCCCTGGTTCAGCTAGCTGTGGAGTCCTGTGAGCAAAAATTCTACTTTCTGATCTACCGGCATTAAAGTTGTGAGCAGGTGATTTGGCTACTGCATAAATTAGTTTGCTCTGGAGCCATCCTTCCTGAGCTAAGACAAAAATGTGTGAGCCGGAGGCTAAAAAACTGTGAGCTAGCTCACACTAACTCAGTTTATATGGAACATTGCCTACAGCCTTGGTGCAGCAGGTGAACCTCAGTTGGCCATTCCCAGCCCACAAGTATCACCTGCACCCTTAGAGCACCACAGATGAAGGCTGAGAACAGAGCTACAGACAAGACAGCAAAGTGCACATCTCCTGGCCTGACGCCAGCTGCTTGCTGATAACAAAGATGAGTAGTTGCAGGATTCCCTCTGAGCAGCTGGCTACAAGCATGACCCTTAGGTGTGTGGCTATAAAACCAGCCAAGAAAGGCTGTTAGATGTGGACACAATGCATATGATTGATGCTGAGTCACTCACCCTGACTTACCTGATTCTTGGAACCTGTCCTTGGACTGAACAACTCATCCTTGCCCGACTTCTGGAACCCTGACTTTGAACGACCCTGCCTTGCCTGACTCTTGCCATCTGATACCCAGAGCCCACCAGCCAGTACAAAAAGATTGGAACTGAGAAAGCCAGCCATGAAGGAGTCTGAAAAGATCTTTAAGTGTAAGGATGCTGGCGATTAAGATTAAATTAATTCATGCTAAATGGGGACCCAAAACTTTTCCCCATTACTATAGATGAGTGTGAAAGTAGGACAATGAAGAAAGCTGACAGGAAGAAAGTAGGTTCCTTTGAAATGTAGTGTTGGAGGAGAGTGTTCACAGATACCATGGACTGTCAAAAAGACATATCAGTGGCTTCTAGATTAAATCAAGCCTGAACTCTCCCAGGAAGCTGAAACAAGGCTATCATACTTTTGCTTATATTACTGAAAGTCCAGAGTCACTGGAAAAGACAATAAGGCTAGGAAAAGCTGAGGGAAAGAGGGAGACCAAACAGAAGATGGATTGACAATAAAACAAACCACAGCCCTCAGTTTGCAAGATCTGAGGATGGCTGCTAAAGACAGGACGACTTAGAGAATGTCAATTCAGAGGGTCGCCATAAGTCGGACTTGATGGCACTTAAACACACCCATCAAGTGGATAAGGAAGAAAACTTAAACTTGTATGAATGTTCCTTTCTTCAACAACTGAAGTGTCTCTGAGACCAAGAACCTGCTTTATATCAGCAGAGACTGCCAACAAACCTCTCTCCTCAGTTTGTAAAGATCTGTCTGAATAACAGGAACAGCTACTTGTTTGTGAGAAACTATCTTGTGTTCATATTTATACAGAGCTACCTCTGGGGGAAGTATAGTGGTGGGCCCAGGCGTTATGATAAGGGAAGGACACTAAGAAATAAAAGGGCTCGATGCCCTTCCAGCCTGCGGCTCGTCCCAAAGGTTGTTGGCAGTGGGGCCCGGATTGAAAACCCCCCTCCGTCATTGGTGTTGGGCAACGCCAGGTCTATTAACAGTAAGACTGCAGTCCTTCGGGACTTTGTGTTGGAACAACAGGCTGACCTGGTGTGCATGACCGAGACCTGGGTACGGGACGGGGAGACTGTGGCTCTCTCCCAGCTTGCCCCACCGGGCTTTTCGATCCTCCACCAATCATGGATGAAGGGGCGGGGGGGAGGAGTGGCTATCTTCATTCGGGAGGCTTACTCCTTCAGGGCCCTCCCACCTGTGGAGATCACGGGCTTAGAGTGTGTTGGCCTGATGCTGGAGGCTGTGGAGAGCTTGGCGATCTGGCTGGTGTACCGACTGCCTAACGCACCGGCCAGTAGTCTGCTGTCCCTGCTGGAGGGCGTATCAGGCTGGGCATTGGAGCACCCTAGGCTGGTAGTCATGGGTGATTTCAATGTCCATGCCGATGACACGGCCTCCAGCCAGGCTACAGACCTAGTGTCGTCCATGGCGGCACTGGGACTCTCAATTCGTATCGGCCCCCATGCATCTTCGCAGCTGGGTTGACAGTGGACCGGATTACTGCGGACGCGGTACCATGGTCAGACCACTATGCACTGAAGGCCCGTCTGAATGTACCACCCTGACCCAGTTTAGGCGGTGAGCAGATTTTAGCTCGCCTGAGGAGCCAAATGGACGTAATACGGCTTCAGATGGCCCTACGGGATCCGAGACCCCCCGGTGGCTCGTTGGATGAGCTTGTGGAGGACTGGCATTGCCGACTCTCCACAGCCATCAACGAGATCGCTCCCAGGTGCCCTCTCCACACCCGCTCAAGGCTGGCGCCCTGGTATACCCAGGAGCTACAGCTGATGAAGCGAGAGCTGAGACGGTTAGAGAGACGGTGGCGTCGTGCCCGTAATGAGGCATCAAGAGCATCCTATAGGACGTTTATGAGATCCTATGAGATGGCAGTCAAGGCCGCAAAGAGAGAATTCTATGCGACCAGGATTGCATCTGCGAGCTCGCGCCCAGCCCAATTATTTAGAACAATTCGGTCTTTAACGGCTCTGCCACAGGGCAGGCGAAATGCTAGGGAATTGGATATTTCGGCTGTGAGGCATTTGCGAGCTATTTCGCAGATAAAGTCTTGGCGCTCCGCCGCGACATCCCCGCCACAGTTGAAACAGTAAGCGAACTTGAGGCCCCTTGCACGTCTTCGGTTCCAGGTTTAAAGTGCTTTAGCCTGCTCAGCCTGGAGGAAGTGGACAGATTGCTTGCAGCGGTGCGCCCAACCACATGCAACCATGATCCGTGCCCCTCTTGGCTCATACCACGGGGGGTTGCGAGGTGCTCTCAGGGAAATTATCAACATGTCCCTCTCGGAGGGACAGTTCCCGGAGGCACTCAGGGAAGCAATGGTCCGCCCTCTCTTGAAAAAATCTTCTCTGGACCCGGCCAAATTGGCCAACTATCGGCCGGTGTCCAATTTGCCCTATTTGGGCAAACTTATTGAGAGGGCGGTGGCAGTACAGCTACAGGTGTTTCTGGATGATGCTTCCATCCTAGATCCCTTCCAGTCCGGCTTCCGCTCGGGGCATGGGATAGAGACAGTACTGGTCGCTCTTACTGACGACCTCCAAAGGCATCTGGATCAAGGCGGTGTGGCGGCGCTGTTGTTGTTAGATCTGTCAGCCGCGTTTGATATGGTCGACCACCAGCTGCTGACCCACCACCTTGCCGACGTGGGGATTCAGGGGCTTGCCCTTCAATGGCTTGCCTCTTTTCTCCGAGGTCGGGGACAAAGGGTGGTGATAGGGGAACAGCAGTCCTGGAGACACCCTCTTGAGTGTGGGGTGCCTCAAGGGGCAGTTCTTTCCCCAAAGTTGTTCAACATCTACATGCGCCCCCTTGCCCAGATTGCCCGGAGGTGTGGGCTTGGGTATCATCAATATGCAGATGACACCCAGCTCTATCTGATGTTGGCCGGCCAGTCGGGCTCTAGTCCAGAGGATCTGCACCGGGCGTTGCAGGGCGTGGCTGGTTGGCTCCAACTGAGCCGGCTGAAGCTAAACCCGGCGAAGATGGAGGTCCTGGGCCTGAGTCGGGGTGGCCTGAGGTTGGGGCTCCCTCTCCCGGCCTTCGATGGGGTGCCTTTGGTGCCAGCGCTGGAGGTTAGGAGTTTGGGAGTGCTCCTGGACTCCTCGTTAACGATGGAGGCCCAGGTGGCAGCCACTGCTAAGTCAGCTTTTTTCCATCTTCGGCTGGCTCGGCAGTTGGTTCCCTTCCTCTACCACAATGACTTGGCCACAGTGATCCATGTGACGGTCACCTCGAAGCTAGACTACTGTAACGCTCTCTACATGGGGCTGCCTCTGTCACAAATCCGGAAGCTGCAGCTGGTGCAGAATGCTGCGGCCAGGCTGTTGATGGGCCTCCCTAGTCGGGAGCACATCCAGCCTGTGCTGAAAGCACTGCACTGGCTGCCAGTAGCATACCGGATTCGCTTCAAAGTGCTGGTTCTTACCTTTAAAGCCCTATATGGCTGGGGTGCAACATACCTAAGGGACCGCCTTTCCCCATATGTTCCCCCATGGGCACTACGGTCAGGGACACAACACCTCATGATGATGCCAGGCCCCAAGGAGGCCAGGCTGGCTGCTACCAGGGCCAGAGCTTTTTCGGTGGCGACTCCTGCCTGGTGGAACAAGCTCCCGGAGGAGATCCTGGCCCTGCGGGACCTTGTGCAGTTCCACAGGGCCTGCAAGACGGAGCTCTTCCGCCAGGCTTTCAAGTAGGAGCTGCCACCACTACTGTACCATCGTTATGTTACCATCAGTATTGTCTGGCCCTGGGAAGAGAGAACGACAGTGTCGCGTGGAACTGACAGCATTGAGTAGATGTACCATCTTGTGACGTCATCTTTGTGGAAGATCAGACTGGAACAGCTAGAGCACTTATTTTGATGTAAATGTAGTAATGATTGTATATGGTTTTAATTTGTTTTATCTGTTGGCTTGTGCCTATTTGTGAGCCGCTCTGAGCCCGCGCTGCGGGGAGGGAGGGCTATACATTGAATTTATAAATAAATAAATAAATAAATTCCTGTGCCAGTTCATGTCATAAATCCTAAACCCGATTCCTACCTGAACATTACCCTTAAAAGTGAAATAAAACAGTTTGTTGGTTTTGATTTACCATTATCCTCTCATGTGCCATTATCTAACTAAGACAAAAGACAGGTTTTAGTCAGCCCTTTGGTTCTCTGGGCTGGGTCAACATATATCACTATACAGATAAAACAACTGGGTAGGACAGTCAGCAAAACAAAGAAGAAAGAAAAGGGGCTGCTCAGCAAGAAAAATAAAAAGATGAAGGGTATCCTGAGGGTGGGTGAAATCATCATAGCATGTCAAAGACTTTGTCCCATGGGGCACGTGTTTAAAGTAGAAACATACAGTGTCCTTTAAAAAATGGGTATAGAGTTTATCTGTACCCCATCTTACTCCCCCACAGGAACTCAAAGTGGTTTATAACATTTTTACACTTTTCCATTCCATCCTCACCAGAGCCTTCTGAGGCAGGTCAGCTTGGGAGAATGCAGTGGGCCCCGGGGTCACAAGCAGGTTTTCAGGCAGAACGGCACTTGAACTTGGGTCTCCCTGATCCTAGCTAATGCTGTAGCCACTATAAAACACATTGGTGTCTCTACAAATGGTGTCACATAAGAATAACTCCAGAGACAGTCTAAACCGGGGGTGCAGCTCGGGAGCCACATGTGGCTCTTTTACACAGTCTAATTTAATGTTAATAAAAAGCACATTTGCCTATTTTCCAATAAAAAAGTGTGTCATATCTGTTCATGTCTTGCGGCTCTGAAACATCTGATGTTTATTCTATGTGGCTGTTACGTTAAGGAAGTCTGGCCACCCTTGGTCGAAACCCACCTGAAAGAAGAACTCTCTCCCAGAAGCAGCGGTGAGACTGAGAAACCTGGGAAGAGTCAGGGCCAGTGTTCCCTCTAAGCTGAGTTAGTGTGAGCTAACTCACAGTTTTTTTAGCCTCCGGCTCAGACATTTTTTGTCTTAGCTCAGGCAGGGGTGGCTCCAGAGCAAACTAATTGATGCAGTAGCCAAATTGCTGGCTCACACCTTTAATGCCAGTCGCTCACAAAGGAGAATTTTTGCTCACAAGACTCCACAGCTTAGCGAGAGCATTGGTCAGGGCCGTTCCCTGCCAGGAAGAAGGGAGTGTGTGCATATGTGAAACCGACATGGACTACAAAAGGATTGGGCGCAGCGATTCAGGCTGATCATCGATACTGAAAAACAGAAGCAGCCGAGAAGCCCAAACAACCCCTGATGGTTCTGAAGGTTAGCAGGGAACCAAAAGGTGGCAAACTGCTCAGGCTGGCCTCCAGAAAGCATGCTTCCTGCCCGGTTTTGAGTTCCCCTTGGAGATGGCAATAGCAAGCCTTGCCCTTGCCTGAAACAGCCCCTGTGCTGAAAAGGACCAGGTGGTGGAACCAAGGCTGCTGGGTCACTGGGTCAGAGCCAGTTTGGTGTAGTGGTTAAGTGCGCGGACTCTAATCTGGGAGAACCGGGTTTGATTCCCCACTCCTCCACTTGCACCTGGCTGGATGACTTTGGGCAAGCCGTAGTTCTGAAAGAGCAGTTTCTGTCAAGAGCTCTCTCAGCCCCACCTACCTCACAGGGTGTCCGTTGTGGGGAGGGGGAGGGGAAGGAGTTTGTAAGCTGCTCTGATACACCTTTGGGTAGTGAAGAGCAGGGTAGAAATCCAATCTCTTCTTTTACCTCACAGGGTGTCTGTTGTGGGGATGGGAAGGGAAAGGAGTTTGTAAGCCGCTCTGAGACACCTTTGGGTAGTGAAGGGCGGGGTATAAATCCAATCTCCTCTTCTTCTTTAGAACTAGGCATTAGCAAGAGGGCTTGGAGCCGAGCTAGACAGAGAATCGGTTCTGATCCCAGAACTGAGTCAGTCCTGATAGAGTGAGTCGGAAATTGAAGCCCAGCAGGCCTTAAGCATAACTACTTGGTTCTTTCAGAAAACAAAGTTGCAGTTACCTGTAACTGTTGTTCATCAATGTCTTCTGTGCTGACACACAGACCGCGTCTACGCAGGCTGGCTGTGGAAGGATTTTTCTTCTTCGAAATCTGAGTGGGTCCCCCTCCCCCTCCAGAGCTGACACAATGGCTTTTTCCTGCTCAAACCTTCACATGCTCCAGAGGCAGGTGCCCCCTTCCCTTCAGTTCCTGTGAAGCCACCACCAAAAACAAGCACACAGTATGCAGATCAACCATGTGGGAGCTCTCACAGCGGGGCAGGAGGGAGGGAATGTGTGTCTGCAAAGAAGACGTTGATGAACAACAGTTGCAGGTAAGTGCACCTTTGATTTCATCTTTGGTGCCACTCCACATTGAGACATTAGCAAGCTACTCACTGGAGGAGGTCGGGTGTTGCTCTCACTGAAAGAATGACCGGAGAACCACCTTGCCTGGGGAACCACCTCCTTGCTTCAAGGTCCAACACATAATGCTTCACAAACATGTCTTCCACCAACCACATTGCAGCTTTGCAGTTCTCCACAAGCGGGACCTTCCTGTGGAATGCAGCTGAGGAACCTGGCACTCTGGCGGAATGTGCAGTCGCCTCTGCTGGATAAAGTTTCTCAGCCACCTCATAGCGAGAGAGGATGGCGGCTACCACCTGCCTAGAAAAGGACTGTGAAGAGGCAGCCCTTCCCTTCTTAGGACCCCGGTAGCACACAAATAGGACCTTATTCACTCAAAATGGTTTTGTTCTATCAACATAGTACAGCAGAGCCCTCCTGGAAGCTAGAGTATGTAAGGCCTTCTTGGCCTTAGAGGTTGGGGATGGAAAAAACTTTGGCAACACAATCTCCTGTGCCAGGTGAAACGTAGAGACCACCTTGGAAGGAAGTCCGGAACCGGATCGCTTGCAAATGAATTTTCTTGTGTGGACAGTCAAATCACTTGCATCTGATTGTGACAGAGTAACAATAGTGCAGTGTCCATCAATGTGCAGAAACAGCCCGAGTGGCTGAAACAGAGCAAAGGTGTGATGGACTGAATGATCTGTGATTCTCCTTTTATTCCAGGGCTGTATTACTCCAGAGGGCACGGTACGCTTGAAGGGTTCCTGGAAAGCTAGTGGAGGCCAGTGATATCAGAGGTCAATAATACTCATATTGGAAGAGTATGGAGCAGAGACCTATCAGTGGCTATTAGTCCCAAAGGATAGATGTGTAGTGTGACACTATGTCTGGGGCAGTGATGGCCTGTATTCTTGGTGCTTGGGGGGGGGGGGGATGGTGCTTTGGGGGGGGAGCAACAGTGGGAGGGCTTTGAGAGTTCTGGCCCTGCTGGTGGACATCCTGATGGCACCTGGGTTTTGGCCACTATGTGACACAGAGTATTGGACTGGCCTGATCCAACATAGCTTCTCTTATGTTCTTAATGAACATATGTTCTTAAGAGTATATGCCTAGAATTGAGCTTGCACCCTTGCCACTCCATTGCCTGCACATTTATTATTTATTGCCAGGGCAAAGTGGCTCAAGGCGGCTTACAAAGTTAAAATGCGATAAAATAATAAATACAATAAAATTCACATGAAAAACGATTATATAAAACATTAACAGATCCAGATGGCAGCAAAAGGAAGCCCCACCGACATCATCCTCCCTCCCTCCCCATCTCCACACACATACACGCACTCCCCTTTTCCTCACTGCTCTCCCTAGACTTTTCTTTCTTCTCCCACCCGCCCCCAAAGCTCAAATGCAGACAATTCCCTCTTCACATAGAGAAAGAGAGGGGGAAAAGAGAGAGAAAGGGACAGAGAGAGAGAGACAGAGGGGGGGAGAGAGGGAGAAAGACAGAGAGAGAAAGACAAGAGAGGGGAAAAAGAGAGCAAGGGAGGGAGAGAGAAAGACAGAGAGGGGGGAAAGAGGGGGGGGGGAGGAAGACAGAAGCCGATTTCGCACAGGAGCTGCGCCGCCCTTTGCCCCGTTTCCACTGGTCAATTTCCCACTCAAAGCCGCGCAGCCGCATTTTGACCCGTGGCTTCACCCAATTTCCCCTGCGGTTTCAAGAATAAATAAATAAATAAATAAAATAAATTAGCATTGCTCCAAAATTGATTAGAGATCAGGAGAGTGATGAATATGAAAAGCGGGGGGGGGGGGGAAGGGAGAGACGGGGAGGGGGAAAGACACAGAGAGAAAGAGACCCCCCCAAGACCCTAACCCTAACCGCCAGTGTGCGCCCGAGCGGCCTGCAGCCTGGGCGCTAGCAGCCACCCACCCCCAAGAAACTTTCCCCACCAGCCTGTGCTGGAGCAGCCTGCAGTCCGGGCGCTCACAGCCACTCCACCCCCCAAGAAAAGTCCCTGCCAGCACGCAACCGAGCAGCCTGCAGCCCGGGTGCTCACGGCCACCCCCCAAGAAACTTTCCCCGCCAACCCATGTTGGAGCGCGTGAGCAGCCTGCAGCCTAGGCACTCGCTGCCACCTCCCAAGAAACATTCCCTGCCAACGTGCACCCGAGCGCCCTGCAGCCCAGGTGCTCGCGGCCACCCCCCACCCTCCAAAAAAAGTATCCGCCAGCACAAGGGGGTGTGTGCCCAGTCTCTGCAGGCCTCTCTCAGGCCTGGTGCTCCAGGGCAGGGCCTGAGAGAGACGGCGGCAAGGGGAGGCGCCCAGCCTCTGCAGGTCTCTTTCAGGCCCAGCGCTCTGGCACAGGGCCTGAGAGAGACAGCGGTGGCAGTAGGGGGGGGTGCCCAGCCTCTGCAGGCCTCTCTCAGGTTCAGCGCTCCGGCGCAGGGCGCGAGAGAGGTGGCAGCGCTGGCGGCAAGGGCCTCTCTCAGGCTCAGCGCTCTGGCGCAGGGTGCGAGAGAGGTGGCAGCGCTGGCGGCAAGGGCCTCTCTCAGGCCTGGCGCTCTAGCACAAGGCCCAAGAGAGGTGGTGGCAGCAAGGGTGTGTGTGCCCGGCCTTTGCAGGCCTCTCTCAGGCCCAGCACTCTGGCGCAAGGCTCAAGAGAGACAGTAGCGGGGGGGGCACCTGGCCTTTTTGCAGGCGGCAACTTACCTTTCTTCTTCTGCCTCCCTCGTGGCCAACTGAGAGCTGCTGGAGCAGGGGGTGGGGCTTGGTCATGTTCCAGGAATCTCAAATCTCCAGGAATTTCCCAACCTGGAGTTGGCAACCCTATCTTCTTCCCAGCCAACCAGCATCCTACTTTGATCTGCCCCTCTGACTTCAGCTTTCCATCTCCTTCCCCCTCCCTCCTGGGGAGCAGTTGTAATTCTGAGTGATCTCCAGCCCCCACCTGGAGATTGGCAACATTGGTTCCCCAAGAGGGACTGGCTTGTTTGGAGGGTGGAGTCTATCGCCCCACCCTTCCTGAAACTTCACCCTCTCCAGGCTCCATCCCTTAAATCTCCAGGAATTTCCCACCTGGAGTTGCACCCTATCTCCTTCCCAGCCAATCATCAACCTACCTTTATTTCCCCCTCACTCTTCAGCTTTCCACCCCCCCCACCTACAGCCTCTACTGTGCTCTGAAGCCCTGACTGCTACGTCACATTGGCTGTCATACAGGGGCCATCTCAGCAGGATATAAGGACACAGAGTCCACCATTTTCTCCAGGGGAACTGATCTGTGCCATCTGGAAAGCAGTTGTAATTCTGAGTGATCTTCAGCCCTCACCTGGAGATTGGCAACAATGGTTTCTCCCAACGGGCACTAAGGGGAACACATTTTACCTCAGAATAGCAACAGCAATCTATTTAGAATGTTAGAGGCAAAGGCCAATGAGGCCGCATATGCAAATGACCTCTGTGCTCCAAGGCAAAGGCCATATATGCAAATGACCTCTGTGTTCTGACTGGCTATGAGGGGAAGAGGAGCAGCAAACTGTTTAGAATGTTGGAGGTGGGACTCAGGCAATGCAGCCAGTGGGTATGGAGATCCTCTGAATGACAGATCTGGGAGCGAACCGATTTGGGAGCGTGTTGGAATGTTCAGGGGAGTCCATGACCAAAACAGAATTATATATAAGGAGAGATAGTGATCTTTCGCAACAAATGGTATTTTATACATGTTCCCTAATAAGAGATATATTCCATTCAGCTCTGTGGTGTTCCTAGTGTTTTGAACTGCAACAAGAGGAAGACAATGAAGAATGAAAACTTCTGAAGAGGAAACAAGGAATGAGCTGATAACTATTTGCTCGTTAAGATTATTTTAATGGTTGCTATTGTTATCTCTTCATGTCAATGAAATTCGTAAATTTACCAGGCATAAAGTATAGTAGCCTAACTATTACAGTGATTGTTTTTCATACTTACTATGTTATTTACACCGTGAACCTGTCTGGTATTCTCCTAGAGGGGCTCGGAGATTGTCTGGAATAGTTCATCTCCCTAATACAGAGATCATTTCTCCAGGAGAAAGCACCTTCTGTGAAGGATGGACTCTAGGGCATTCTGCCCCACTGAGGGATCTCTCCATCCCCACCCTTCCTATCCTCTACCTCCCTATCTCCAAACAGGCTTACATTCTTCTCCTCCCCACTTTAACCTCACAACAACCCTGCAAGGTAAGTCAGCTGGGATTGTGTACCTAGCCAGACAGCTACATTCTATGGCCCTATGGGGATTCAGAACTGGATCTCCTTGACCTTAGTCTGACCTTCTAACCTCCTACCCAACACTGTTGTCAGAGGGCAGGGAAGTGGTTGCTTCCTCAGAGGGGATACATACCACCCTCCCTGGGTGTCCTGCTTGCACTTCCCTGGTTTCTCAGGAATAAATGGCTTCCATTGCAAAAAGCAGAGAGATGTTGAACTTATCTGGGCCAGTGTATTCTGATTCTCTTTATTTTGAGCTCAGAACCTCTATTGTCATCCTGAAGCCAAGGGCCAAGTTTGAGGTTCCTGACTTTATTTCCAGTTATGTTATGCTTGTGGCAGACAACCATTACATACAGAGCAGAAGCGTGGAGGGCAGGGGATCCGTGGGTTGCAGGCAGTGTTCCCTCTAAGCTGAGTTAATGTGAGCTAGCTCACAGTTTTTTAGCCCCCGGCTCACATATTTTTGTCTTAGCTCAGGAAGGATGGCTCCAGAGCAAAGTAATTTATGCAGGAGCCACATTGCTCGCTCACAACTTTAATGCCAGTAGCTCACAAAGTTGAATTTTTGCTCACAAGACTCCACAGCTTAGAGGGAGCATTGGTTGCAGGGACCATGATATCCTGATTCCTTTCATATTTGGCTCTGCAACTCACAATGGCATTCAGAAAGTTCCTGGCTTTGAACATGGTGGTTCCAATATGCCCATCAGAGGCTATTAGCCACAATGGCAATCTTTCATGAATTCACTTAATCCCTGTAATGATTCCTTGTTTTATGTGTGTGTGTGTCTCTTTAAAAGTTTGGTTGCATGGCGGTGGTAAGTAGACTAGAGTGGTTGAGAGAAGCAAGCATGGTATGATTGGTGGTTGACAGAGAGGGGGAGGGGTTTTGGAAGTGAGAATAAGTGGATATGTCTGTATGTCAGTCAGAGGTTACAGTTACAGGTTTGACAGTTGAAGAGTTCAGTTAGTTCTGGGTGTGAGGGAAGTTAGAAGCAGTCCTGTATGGAAAAAGTTAGTTCAGTGAGAAACAGAAGGAAGGCTGAGAGAATAAGAAAAAATACATGAATAATTGAAGACAAGTTATAAGAAAGGCTGTATGTCCTGATAAACTGGAGAGAAAGAGTGAAAATATATGACCGAGTTAAAGCGTTACAAAGTTACCTGAAAGATCCCTGTCAGTAAGGGAGCCTATTGTGTGTGATACACCAAGCAATGGTTCATTTATTACACATTACTAGATACCTTGTTCCACCCTTTTATTTATGAATTATTTCAATAAATCCTCTTTTATTCAAATATACCAGCTCTGAAAGAAATACTTCCTCAAGACCACATAGTTCGTCATAAGCCTTGTACTCAGTCTACCTAACCAGCAAGAGCAGAAGTAAAAGTATAAAGGTTTGGAAAGCCTTTAATTTCCTGGTGGCAGCCGTACATAGTAAAATAAAATAAAGAACACTTTTAAAGGGAAACCAGTCCTCCCCAATAAGGAGGATGTCACAATCCCCTTGTAAATTTAGGACCGTAATATAAGAAGGGATATCCAAAGTGCCAAGGAAGAAGGGAAAACACACAAAGAGAGAATCATTTGGCTAAGGAGATGCTGAATCCCAGAACTGCAAGGTATCTCCCAATCACACTCAGAATATGTGGAATCGCCTTAATGACATATGATAAAAAAGTAGAACAAGTCAGCCATATTTTGTCACAAACTGAATTCTAACAGTTTTATTTAAGAATGGAACGTCTCAACCAGAACAAATTCAACAGCTGTATAATCGTGGCCAGATGCAGCACAAAAACTCCAACCACAGAGTAAACAGTTCTACAACTTGCCGTTCTTCTGGTTCCTCTGATAAGAAGCAAGATTGTTCCCCCACAGGGACCTCATAAGCCCTGGTAAGATTGGGCTTGGAGGTGAAGCTCTTCCAACACTAGAAACATTTATGCACTTTGGTATGAATCTGGTAAGGTAAAAGCAGGAAATTCGGACTGAAGCCTGTTCCACCCTCCAAGCATTTGTAGTTTGCCCCTGTGTGGATTCTTGGATGGTAACTAAGGCATGAGTAGTTCATAAAGCCCATTTCACACTCGGGGAATTTAAGGTCTGACTATTAAGCGTGCGACTGAGCAAAGCTCTTTCTGCACTTCAGTAATTCATACTGATTCTAGTGTGTTGATTCTTTGGTGTTTCACAGGATGGTTCTTCTGAAGAAAAGTTTTTACACACTCCTACCATTTGTATGGTTTCTGCCCTGTTTGAACTCAAAGATGGCAAGTAAGAAAAGCTCTTTCCACACTCCAAGAATTTATATGGTTGCTCCCCTATGTGAATTTGATGATAAGAAGTAAGGTGTGAACTATGAACACAGTTCTTTCCACACTCCAAGCATTTATATGGTTTATCTCCTGCGTGAATTCTTTGATGGCAAGTAAGGTGTGAACTCCGAGCAAAGCTTTTTCCACACTCCAGGCATTTATATGGTTTCTCCCCTGTGTGAATTCCTTGATGGCGAGTAAGGTTTCCCTTCAAAGCAAAACTCTTTCCACACTCCAAGCATTTATATGGTTTCTCTCCTGTGTGAAGTTGTTGATGGCGAGTAAGGTGTGAATTCCGAGCAAAGCTTTTTCCACACACCAAGCATTCATATGGTTTCATGCTTGTGTGGATTCGCTGATGGCCAGTAAGGTTTCCCTTCAAAGCAAAGCTCTTTCCACACTCCAAACATTTATATGGTTTCTCCCCTGTATGAATTCGATTATGAGAAGTAAGTTGTGAAGACTGAGCAAAGTTCTTTCCACACACCAAGCATTTATATGGTTTAACCCCTGTATGGATTCGCTGATGGACAGTAAGGTCTCCCTTCGAAGCAAAGCTCTTTCCACACTCCAAGCATTTATATGGTTTCTCCCCGGTGTGAATTTGCTGATGAGAAGTAAGTCGTGAACTCTGAGCAAAGCTCTTTCCACACTCCAAGCATGTATATGGTTTCTCCCCTGTGTGGATTTGCTGATGAACAGTCAAGTGTCCCTTCCAAGCAAAGCTACTTCCAAACTCCAAGCATATATATGGCTCCTCTCTTGTGTGAATTTGTTGATGGTAAATAAGTTCTGAACTCCAAACAAAGCTCTTTCCACACTCCAAGCATTTATACAGTTTCTCCCCTGTGTGGATTCCTCTGTGCATATCAAAGACCTGGGATTCAGCATCTTGAGAAGAGGATTCATTTCCCCTCTTCAGTTTTGTTCCACTGTTTCTTCTCTGCTGTTTTTCTTCCAACAGGAACTGTTGTTGTTCTCCCTCAGATGTATTCTGCGGACCTTCCACCTCTGGAATAGAGAGAGAAGAATATCAAGGCAAGAAATCACTGCAAAAGGAGACAAATCCTGCCACTTCAGCATTTGATTTTTCCTTGGAGGGTAAGCCCATCAGAGGCAAGGGGATGAAGTGGAACATTCATGTTTGAGAAAGTATCTCTCGGAAGGCTGGTTGCCAGAAGGACAGTCCCAGGGGGAGGATTTGGCTCTGCTCACGAACCTTCCAGGGACTCTACTAGGCCACTCTGGGAAATGGGAGGCTGGACTAGAGGGATGTCTGGCCAATCTCTTCCTGGATTCAAACACATTACAGAGCACCTTTTTCTGAACACACAGGGTGCAGCAGGATTTTACAGCCAAACTATGGTGACCCAAGCTGAGCTCCCCACTTGTCCACTGAACTGGAGTGGTCTTGGGCCAATCGCTCTTTCCCAGCCTCTTCCGCATCACAGGGCTGTTGTTTGGGTAAATGGAACAATCTCAAGAGCACTAGAACCCTGGAGAATTAACAGAATCCAAGAAATAAAGGAAAGACCTGCTGCCCCCCGACACATCACCCACCCTGGATGCGTCACATCCCAGGTCTAGCCTCCTCTTCTCTTAAGCACCACCACCTGTCAGAAGAGATGTTACTACGCTAGGTGGTTTTAGCTTCTCTTTTACACTTGAGAATGCTCTCGTAGCCATCTTCTGGCTGCTTCCTCTCAAGAATCACTCCATTCTCGAGTGACTAAAATTTAGTCCAAGAGAAGTCCCGACCCTCTTCCCACACAAAAGGAAGCAGATACCTGCAGACCCTCTTTCTTCTGGGTCTTGGACAAGTGGATCTCTTCCCACTGTAGATATGGAATCAGGTTTGGGAATCAGAAGTCCTTCATTGGGGGAAAGAAACAGACCTGTGACTTCCACACATTCTTGTCACCCCCCCATTTTAAAATATGAATTCTGATGATTTATAAAGCATGAACTGTTCTGTGGCAGTTTTGATGTTTGTGAGGTTCCACAAACAAGTATCCAGACAGACAGTATCTAAATAAATCCAAGTTGAATGAAGCAAAGCCTGTATAAACATTTCCCTCCCAGCCAAAGCATAAACAAGCCAGCCTTTTCATCCCGGTTTTAGCTTCTCTTTCACACTTGAGAACACTTTCATAGGCATTCCCTGGCTGTTTCCTCTTGAGAAATCACTCTGTTCTCCAGTACGCAAATAATCCCAAAAGGAAGCAGATACCTGCTGATCTCTCTCTTTCTTCTGGGTCTTGGGAAAGCGGATTTCCTGCTTCTCCCACTGTGGATCTGGAATCCGGTTTGAAAAGCAGAAGTCTTTCTTTGGGGGAAAGAAACAGAACAGTGACTTCTGCACTCAGATAGTAAACCAGCCTATATGAATCCCAGCCCCTCTTAACAGCAAAAAGAAGGAATGCCAAATTTGTAAACTCCTGAAAACATGTATGCAGTGGGAGGGGAGGGCACTACTGCTTGGATCCAGGAGGATCTAGAGGCCCAATGTGGAGAAGAAGAGAACGTCTGCACAGCAAAGGGAAGCCTTACCCCAGACAGAGCCACCAGATACAGCATCTTAGCCCTCTTCAAAGGCACAAGAGTTCCAACATCCCAGTCTGACACCATCTCATGTGGCTCTGATGAAGGCCTGCTGTCTAAGGACTCCTCTCCCCTTGAAGAGACACCAGAGTCCTTCTAGGACAGGATAAAGTGGTGATGGAGCCACAGAATGCTGAACGCTTACTAACAATCCCTAATTTTTTTAAAAAACAGTTTTCTCATCCTTCTTTAAGGGCTCTGAACAGCCCACAAGGAGCCCAGTTCAAAAGCCTCCCTCTTGGCCATCTGCCCCTTGCCTTACCATGGCTGTTCACCTGCTCTCTCTCCTCAATGGCTCTTAAGAGGAATTCTTTTTAGTTTACAGATTCTCCTGTTAGCTCACAAATTAATACCTGGGGAGTCCACTACTCCTGCAAAAGTCTCTTCCTTGCCTGAGTACAGACCTGATCCACTCCACTCCTTTATTTTTATTTTTTTAAATAATAAGTTTATTGGAAATGATGCTTCAGAACATTATATAGATAGAAAAACAGTGTTATACACTGACGGTCCAAAAAATTTTCAAACTTACATTTGAACCTTATGTGAACTAACTGAATAAACTGGGTCTGCACAGAGCCTGGTACTTCTCATGGCCCTCAAAAGAACCTGATAGAAGCGCTCAGACTAAAGAATATGGATCCTAGAAACGTAACCATTCAATATATCTTGTATCTGAAGGTATAATGCCTTTTCCCATAAAGTAGTTAATTAATGGAAACCACGTCCTGACGTATTTGGAATAAGGGCCTTTTGAGCTATTTGTGTGATTATAATAAACATCAGCAATCTTGTCCATTAGAAAGTGGTCCCAGCATTTATTTCTCCATTGCTATAGTGATGGGAGGTTGGGGGGTTTCCAAGAGGCAGCGACAAATAACCTCACTGTGGCCAGTAGTGTTGATGGTAAACCTGAAACTTGAATTTCTTGATCATTACATATGAACGGTGAGTTTAGAAGCAAAACAGCTGGATCAAACGGGATATCCTGAGACATAATCTCCTTTATTTCCTGTAACACTTCTAGAGATGTAAAATTTCCGGAAATTTTGAAGCTTGGAAAAAACCCGGTTTTTTTCGGGGGGAAACGGAAATTTTCAGAAAAATTGAAAAAATTGCTACATTAGCAATTCTTTTGTCTTTTCTAGTTTGAAAGTCATTCTGTTACTTTAGGAACTTAAAATATGACTATGGACATTTTTACTTGGCATGAAATTATCACAACTAGCATATTAAATGTATAGTGTATCCAAACAATTATTACAGAATACCCACCCACATGCAAAAACAAAACTGAAACTATTTTATTTTCTTCTGACAATCACACCTCCTAAAGGAAGAAATGCATCTTGTTCTTGCATTGGAGAGTTCAGTTTGTAACCTAGGACTTGCTTGTCCTCAGTGCACAGAAATTACATCAATCTGATACCATATATATATATTTTAGAAATGATTTGGAAAATATTTGAACACCTGGTCTTAAAATATTTTATTCATCATGTTAAAATAAAACGTTCCATAATCAATTTTTTCCCTTTTCTTTTCTTTTTTCAATTTTTCTGAGAAAAACAAAAAGGCTTCAGGAAAAAAAACGGGGAAAAAACGGTTTTTTTCCGGGCCTTCACATTTCTACTTGGGACCAAAAGGCTTGTATATTTGGGCAGGACCACCAACAATGGAATAAGTCACTTATTAGTCCACATCCTTTCCAGCAGATTGTGCTATATTTCGAGTGCATGTGATGCAACCTGGCTGGAGGTAAGTCACTCCACTCCTTTATGACAGTCCCTATGAGAAGACCTCTATTAATGTCCTTCTTAGAAGGAGCCATTCCTCCCTTCAGCATCTGTGAGTCTAGGGACAGGGAGGGGAGCTTACCCAGAGAGGCCACCTCCTGACGATTGTCCTCCATGACTTCCATGTGAAGGATTCTTTGGTTCGGATCCAGCAGAGCCCACTCCTCCTCAGTGAAGTGAACAGACACCTCCTCAAACGTCACCAGACCCTGAAAAGAGACCAAAACAAAGGAAGCCATCTTTCTTCAAACTAATGGAGCAATTCTTTCCTTCTAAGGGCAATCCAAAAGGCCTCTGGTTAGATGCTTGGAGTATTCAAACGTCCGTGAGGTACCTTCATTTTCTGTTGAGTGAGCA
>NW_015176472.1:124169-137503 GCF_001447785.1 Gekko japonicus | reverse complement strand
GGGGGCATGACCCACACAATCCCACCCTTACCTGACCTGGCTTCATGGAAGCTTCTTTGTCACAAAGAGATGGCAAAGAATTTATCACTGGTTTCATAGCACCACCTGTGAAGGAAAAAAGGGTACTTGGAAGACATTCTGTCCTTTCCATTTCTGTTCCTTGAGCATTGGGGGGAAACATATCCTCAGTATAATAGTTCATGGGCACAACTCAAGATCCTGATTCACAACTCAAGATATTCAGACACTGATACTTTTGGACTGTCATGGAATATTTTATATGGAGAATCTGGAGTGCAGCACCTTTCCCACACAGCACTGCCCCCCCCCCCCCGAAAAGCACCCCACCTACACTCAAGGAGGACACCCACTGGGAAAGACACCCCTTTAGGCTATACCTGGAAAGGTTGCTCCAGGGTAACGCTCCTGCATGATCTCTTGCACCTGAAACAGAAGTGGGGACACCCAAAAGAGGACACTGATGAGACAAGGAACAGGAAACAGGCTGGGGAGAGAGTTTCCAAAAAGTTGGGGTACTTAAGAAAATAAGAGAAGCTATGTTGGATCACACCAGTGGCCCATTCAGTCCAACACTCTGTGTCACACACTGGCCAAAACTGACGTGCCATCAGGAGGTCCACCAGTGGGGTACCGCAGGGCTCGGTACTCGGCTTTTGTTCTCTTGTCCCATGACTGTTAAGTTTACTCAGTAGCCTTTAATGAGGAACTTTATCAAAAGTTTCCCTGATCTAAGTAAACAGCATCAACTGGGTCACCCATGTCCACCTGTCTGTTCACTCCACAAAGAAATCTAAAATGTTAGTGAAAAAAGATCCACATGCATTTTGAGGGTATGTCCTTGATCATAGCCTCTCACCTGCTCTTTCTGCTTCTTTTCTTGGGCCTGACTCAAGAGGAAGCCTTCTGCCAGGGCCACCGCCTGGGAACTGGTCTCCGGCCCACATTCCCTCACCCAGCTCTCCATCTCTGGAGGCAGGACGGCCAGGAACTGCTCCAGGACCACCAGGTCCAGCATCTCCCTCTTGCTGCGCCTCTCCGGCTTCAGCCACTGGCGGCAAAGGCGGTGGAGTCGGCTGCAGACCTCCCGGGGCCCCTCCGCCTCTTGGTAGCCGGACTGCCTGAACAGCTGGCGTTGCACATCTGGAGGGAGGGCGCTGTCCCCCAGGCTCTTCTGCAGGGCTCCTTCCCAAGGTTCCCACCTGCTCCCGGCCCCGGTGGCATCGACGCCCTTTCCTGCTCCAGGGACAGTTGAATCCAGCTCTCCCCTCATCCTCCCAAAAGAGGACCACTGGATTGTCCTCCTCCTCCTCCTCCTCCTCTGCCAGATCCCTTTGTGGAGTCAAGGGCCGGAGCCGGGGCTTCCTGCAGAGGCAACCCTGCTCATGTGCAGAGGAGGCTTGGTCTGCAGCAGAACCCCTGAGTGGGGCACCTGAGCGACCCACAACAGCTTCAGGGGGGGAAACTCTCCAGCGCCCAAGGGAAATACTATCTTATTGCTTATCTGTTTGTTTTCAAACTGTCGTTGCCGCTTCCAGGCAACTTTTCCGCCGGAAGGAATCTCAGCAAGGAGGGGCTATGGCGAGTCACGTGGCCTTTCTCCTCCGAGGCCTCTCTAGGAAGGGGGACTTCTCCCCTTTAACCCTTCGAGCGGACGTCCCCCTGGCAAGCCTCTCCCTTCACCAGAGTTCCCTCTAAGCCTTGGAGTCTTGTGAGCAAAAATTCTACTTTGTGAGCTACCGGCATTAAAGTTGGGAGCAAGTGATTTGGCGACTGCATAAATTAGTTTGCTCTGGAGCCCTCCTTCCTGAGCTGAGACAGAAATGTGTGAGCCAGAGGCTAAAAAACTGTGAGCTAGCTCACACTAACTCAGCTTAGAGGAAACACTGGAGAACTGCGGAGCAACCGGAGTCCGCGGGAGAGGGAGGCTTCCGCCCACGTGGCCTCCCCGGCTGGCCAGAGCCTGACGATCTCCTCCTGAAATTAGGACCCCCATCCGGAGATCAGCTCCCCTAGAGAAAGTGGCTCGTATGGAAGGCAGTCTTGATAGCATTAGATATCCCTGAGGCTGTCCCTCCCAGGCTGCCCCCACCAAATCTCCAGGGATTTCCCAACCTGAGATTGGCGAACCTGCTTTCTTGCCTTTCAGGACAGATCCGGAGCGGTGTAGACATACCGCATGCTGTTCCATGGAATGGCCGTGAGGATACGGAGAAACTTCTGACTGGGCTCACTGGCTTGAGCCACTTAGAGCATCTCATGTGCACTGGCAGCGCTGCTCCCTCCAAAGAGAAAACTGTGATTTGGCCTGATTTGGTTTGGGGAGGAGGTATTCTGTCGCCCGGCCCCCGGCCCCCTTCGAGATGTGCATGGGAGGGAATTCGTGCTTTCTGGATCTAGTTCTGCATTCACGTGAGGGCTGGACTGGATGACCTCCAGGGTCCTTCCCAATTCCCTGTTTCCAACCTTGCCACTGACTGAAGAATCCCCTGCTTAGGAGCTTTGTGGGTAATACAAAAAGTGGGATTAAACTCAGTTCTGCCGAAAGACAGGCAGGGCTACTGCTCACCATGTGATGGGTGTGTTTATGGCATGACATCATGCACTGCTGGGTCAGAACTACTTCCCCTGTATGGTAGGGAAGCCTAACTACTGTCCAGTTAAGCTCCCTTTGTGCTCACTGCCTGAGAACATGGAGCCAATTGTCTGTCAATCCATTCCCTGTTTGTGCACAGTTCATCCTTGTTGGTTGGAGTTGGTCACCATTTTCTTCAAGGGAACTGGCTTGTGTCATCTGGAGAGCAGTAGTAATTTTGGGTGGTCTCCAGCCCCCAGCTGGAGGTTGGCAACTCTAGTTCACCTGGAGGAAATGGCTGTTTTGGAGGGTGGAGTCTAGGGCATTCCATCCTTCTGAGATCCCTCCCGTCCTTAAAAGCCCCATGCCACACCCCCAAATTTCCAAGTCTTTTCTAACCTGGAGTTGGCAACCCTGTCTTCCTTCCACCCAACAACCAACTTACCTTTAGATGTCCGTGTGTCTTAAGTTTTCCCTCTCCCCCTCACCGCCTCTGCCTAGGAAAACTGTGGCCCAGCTGTGGGGTGCCACAGTCCCCTGCCCCATTCTCTCCTCCTCAGCCATTCCACAACCTACATTTTATCTGCCTCCCATCTTCAGCTATATTATTTATTTATTCTACTCCACCAGTGGGGCCCAAAGCAGCATACATTTTTCTCCTCTGTCTCTTTTCATCAACACAACAACCCTGTGAAGTAGATGAAGCTGAAATTCCATGACCAGTCCAAAACCATCCAATTTGGGGTCAGGAAGCAATTTTTCTCCAGGCTGGTTTGGCTGGAGCTCTGGAAGTTTTTTGTCATCTTCTGGGCGTGGAACAGGGGTCACTGGGGGTGAGTGGGAGGGAGGTGTTTGTGAATTTCCTGCATTGTGCAGGGGGTTGGACTAGATAACCCTGGAGGTCCCTTCCAACTCTATGATTCATGATCTAATGAACTTCTGCAGCAAGATAGGGATTTGAACCAAGATCTTGTAGACCCTACTGTGAAGCTCTGTTATTGGAGTGTGTGTTATTGGAATGCATGGGAGTACAGGCTTTGTAACTTTCTTGAAGAGCGCCCCAAGATAGTTTCCCGTGCGACTGTCCTTGGAGATCTGTACGCCAGGCTTGGTTAGATAGGGGCATCATATATCTGTCCATGTTGCAATAGAAACGCTAGGGCCTATGTGTGACATGTGCGTGCCTAGAATTTATGGGTTTTACCTATATCTTGTATCTTCCCGCGTTTTCCTTCAGTCCTAACCCACAGCATCGTATCTCTAATAAAGCATAACACTGCCTATAGTGTGTGTGGAGAGTGCATTGACTGGGGGACGTGACACCTGTCTTTCTCCTGCTGGGGCCTGAAGATTTTCTGGAATAGTTTATCTCCATAATACAGAGGTCATTTCCTCAGGAGAAAGCAGCTTCTGTGAAGGATGGACTCCATGGCATTCTGCCCCACTGGGGGATCTCACCCCCACCCCACCCATCCTCCACCCCCCCCATCTCCAAACAGGCTCACATTCTTCTCCTCTCCCCTTTAACCTCACAACAACCCTGCAAGGTAGATCTGGCTGAGATGGTGTGCCTAGCCAGACAGCAGCCTTCTGTAGCAAAATGGGGATTCCGAACTGGATCTCTTTGACCTTATTCTGACATTCTAGCCCCCTACCCAACACTGGCTGTCACAGAGGGCAGGGAAGAAGAGGAGATTGGATTTATACCCCGCTCTTCACTACCCAAAGGTGTCTCAGAGCGGCTTACAAATTCCTTTCCCTTCCCCTCCCCACAACAGACACTCTGCGAGGTAGGTGGGGCTGAGAGAGCTCTGACAGAAACTGCTCTTTTTCAAGAAGAGCTCTTATCAGAACTACGGCTTGCCCAAGGTCATCCAGCCAGGTGCAAGTGGAGGAGTGGGGAATCAAACCCGGTTCTCCCAGATTAGAGTCCGTGCACTTAACCACTACACCAAACTGGCTCTCAAGTGGTTACACTCCTTTGGTTCTTCAGAGGGGATACATTCTGCCTTCCCTGGGTGTCCTGCTTGCACTTCCCTGGTTTCTCACGAGTAACCCTAGGCTTCAATGGCAAAAAGCAGAGAGATGTTGTTGAGCTAATCTGGGCCAGGATGTTTTGATTCAGTTTATTTTGGCCTCAGCAGCACCTCTCATCGCAATTGTGAAGCCAAGGGCCAATTTTAAACCTATCTTTTTTTCAGATCAGTTATGCCTGCTGCAGACAACTATTATGTACACAGCAGAAGCATTTGTGTGTGTGTGGGGGGGACGCTGTAGGTTGCAGGGACCTCGAGATCCTGATTCCTTTCATGTTTGGCTCTGCAACTCACACTGGCATTCGGAAGGCTGCTGCCTCTGAACATGGAGGTTCCAGTACGCCCATCAGAGGCTATTGGCCACAATGGCAATCTTTCATAAATTCACTTAATCCCCTTGTAAAGTTAGTTAAACTCAGGGCCGTAACAATATTATAACTAGGGATGTCCAGCGTGCCAAGGAAGAGGGGAAAACATACGAAGAGAGAATCATTTGGCCAAAGAGATGCTGGATCCCAGAACTTCAAAATATCTCCTCACATTCATATATATGCAATCCACTTCAAGACATGGGATAAAGGGGGAGGACGAGTCATCCACATTTTGTCACAAACTGAATTCTAACTTATTTATTTGAGAATGGAACATGTCTAAAACTGAACCAATTCAAGAACTTTATAATTCTGGCCAGATACAGCACAAAAACTCCAACCATACAGTAAACATTTCAACAGTTTCCCCTTCTTCTGGGTGTACAGGTATTAAGAAGAAAGATTGTTCCCCCACAGGGACCTCATGAGGCTTGGTAAAATTGGGCTTGTGGTTCAAGCTCTTCCTGCACAGGAAGCATTTATGCACCTTTTCTCCTGGTGTGGATCTGGTTATGCAAAAGCAGGAAATAATTTGGAAAGAAGCCTCTTCCACACTCCAAGCTTTCGTACAGTTTGCCATGTGTGAGTTCTTTGAAAAGGCATGAGTGGCTCATGAAGCCCATTTCATACTCAGAGAATTTAAAAGGTTTCTCTCCTGTATGAATTCTTTGAAGGGCAATAAGTCTTATGCTGCAACTAAATCTGTTCATACGTGCAGATCATTTATTTCTCCCATGTCTGGACTGTATGATAGGAACTGAGGGTTAAATCTTCTAATATATATAAAAGCCTTATGTATTGGTCGTTTCTAGCTCTCCCATTGGCTGTGCAACATGCTCCATCAGCCATTGGCCCATCAGCCGCCACTCAAGAGTACTTGTATGCCATTGGCCGAGTGCTGAGTCTGTTCCTTTTCCCCGCCCACTCCCACTTCAGCCACTGTTCTCTGTCAGAATAACTGGCAAATGGCTCTCTCTCCTGACGAAGACACTTCTCCTGCTTAGCTCCTCTGTGGGCCTAATTTCCCCCTCAGTGACTGTTGGTAGGCAGCCAAACTTGGTTCTGTCAGTAAAAAGAAAAAGGACAGGAACCTTTCCCAGGCCTCATTGGGGCCAGGCCTGACTAGGGTTGCCAGCTCCAGGTTGGGGAATTCCTGGAGATTCTGTGTCTAAGGAAGCCAGTCTAAGGAAGCCAGAGTTTGAGGAGAGGAGAGGTCTCAGCTGAATAGAATACCCTACAGGCCACCATCCAAAGCAGTTATTTTTTCCAGGGGGAGAGAGAGATCTGTTGTCTGGAGTTCAGTTGTTCAGCTGACGATCTTCAGGCTCCACCTGGAGGTTGGCTACCCTAGGTGTAGCAGTTAGTGCTTCAGAGCAGGGTCTGTCAGACCCAGGTTCTTGCTGTGGAAGCTGACTGGTTGATTTTAGACCAGTCACAGACTTTCAGCGTAACCCCTCCCCCGCCCACTGCCAGCTTAGTCACTTTCCTGTCAGAATAAACTGAAAACGGCTCTCTCTCCTGCTTGGCTCCACCATGGCTGGCTGGCTGGCTAATGAGGTGGGCCAGCAGCCATCAAACCATTCTCTTCAACCCCCTGCTGTGCAGCTGACTTTCCCCTAGGGTTGCCAATCTCCAGGTGGGATGTGGAGATCTCCCACTGTTATAACTGATCTCCAGATGATAAAGATCAGTTTCCCTGGAGAAAACGGCTGCTTTGGAGGGTAGACACTATGGCATTATACCCTGCTGAGTCCTTCCGCCCCCCCCCAAATGCTGTCCTCCACAGGATCCACCCCCCAAATCTCCATGTATTTCCCTACTCAGAGCTGGCAACCCTATTTTCCCCTCAGTGCTTGTTGCTAGGCAACCAAGCTTGGTTCTGTCAGTAAAAGGCTTTTTCCACACCTATTCTGGCCTTTGGGAGAAAACTCATTGGGGCTAGTCCTGACAGGGTTGCCAAATCCAGGTGGGAAATTCCTGGAGATTTGAGGGATGGAACCTGGAGAGGGTGAGGTTTGAGGAGGGGTGGGACAGGTACAATACCATAGACTCCACCCTCCAAACCAGCCATTTCCTCCTGGAGAACCATTGTTGCTGGAGGGCTGGAGATCACTCAGAATTATAGCTACTCTCCAGGAGGGAGGGGGGAGGAGATGGAAAGCAGAAATCAGAGGGGCAGATAATGGCAGGTTGATGCTTGGCTGGGAAGGAGATAGGGTTGCCAACTTCAGGTTGGGAGATTCCTGGATATTTCAGGGGTGGAGCCTGGAGAGGATGAGGTTTCAGGAGGGCTGGGACCTCCAACAGGTACAATGCCATAAACTCCACCCTCCAAACCAGCCATTTCCTCCTGGGGAACCATTGTTGCTAACCTCCAGGTGGGGGCTGGTGATCACAGAATTACAACTGCTCTCCAGGAGGCAGGGCAGAAGTCAGCTGAAGTAAGAGGGGCAGATAACAGTAGGCTGATGGTTAGCTGGGAAGGAGATGGGTTGCCAACTCCAGGTTGGAAAATTCCTGGGGATTTGAGGGGTGGAGCCTGGAAAGGGCAGGGTTTGAGGAGGGGTTGGATCTCAGACAGGTACAATGCTATAGACTTCACCCTCCAAACCAGTCATTCCATCCTGGGTAACAAGTTGCCAGTCTCCAGCTGAGGGATAGAGATCACTCAAAATTACAACTGCTCTTCAGGTAGCAGAGATCAGTTCCTCTGGAGAAAATGATGGACTCTGTGTCATTATACCCTGCTGAGGTCACCACAGCAAATTTACACTGAGTGCCTAAGGCTCTCAGAGCCTCTTTCTAGAGCGTGTTGTATTTATTTCCACAACAGGCCTTATTCCTAGTTCACAATGAAGTGGTTTGCACAAACCAAGGATTCATATAGTTTCTCCCACATGGATTCGTTGATAACTATTAAAGGTGCAACTGAGCAAAGCCCTTTCTGTACTTCAATAATTCATACTGATTCCAGTGTTCGGATTCTTTGGCGTTTCAGAAGATGGTTCTTCTGAACAAAGTTTTTTCCACACTCCTAGCAATATTCACATTCTAGTATGAATTTGAAGGTGGGCAGTCAGGTCTCCCTTCTAAGCAAAGCTCTTCCCACACTCCAAGCATATATAGTGTTTCTCCCCTGTGTGGATTCACTGATGGCCAGTAAGGTGTCCCTTCAAAGCAAAGCTCTTTTCAAACTACAAGCATTTATATGGTTTCTCCCCTGTGTGAATTTGATGATGAGAAGTAAGGTGTGAACACTGAGCAAAGCTCTTTCCACATTCCAAGCATGCATAGGGTTTCTCCCCTGTGTGGATTCGCTGATGGTCAGTAAGATCTCTCTTCAAAGCAAAGCTTTTTCCACACTCCATGCATTTCCATGGTTTCTCTCCTGTGTGAATTAATTGATGGCAAGTAAGGTATGAACTCCGAGCAAAGCTCTTTCCACACTCCAAGCATATATATGGTTTCTCCCCTGTGTGGATTCGCTGATGGCCAGTAAGATCTCTCTTCAAAGCAAAGCTTTTTCCACACTCCATGCATTTCCATGGTTTCTCTCCTGTGTGAATTAATTGATGGCAAGTAAGGTATGAACTCCGAGCAAAGCTCTTTCCACACTCCAAGCATATATACGGTTTCTCCCCTGTGTGGATTCGCTGATGGCCAGTAAGATCTCTCTTCAAAGCAAAGCTTTTTCCACACTCCATGCATTTCCATGGTTTCTCTCCTGTGTGAATTAATTGATGGCAAGTAAGGTATGAACTCCGAGCAAAGCTCTTTCCACACTCCAAGCATATATATGGTTTCTCCCCTGTGTGGATTCGCTGATGGCCAGTAAGATCTCTCTTCGAAGCAAAGCTTTTTCCACACTCCATGCATTTCCATGGTTTCTCTCCTGTGTGAATTAATTGATGGCGAGTAAGGTATGAACTCCGAGCAAAGCTCTTTCCACACTCCAAGCATATATATGGTTTCTCCCCTGTGTGGATTTGTTGATGGCAAGTAAGGTGTGAGCTTTGAGCAAAGCAATTTCCACACTCCAAGCATTTATATGGTTTCTCCCCTGTGTGAAGTTGTTGATGGCGAGTAAGGTGTCCCTTCACAGCAAAACTCTTTCCACACTCCAAGCATTTATATGGTTTAACCCCTGTGTGGATTCTTTTATGGACAGTAAGATCTCCCTTCAAAGCAAAGCTCTTTCCACACTCCAAGCATTTATATGGTTTCTCTCCTGTGTGGGTTGCTCTGTGTGTATCAAAGACTTGGGATTCAGCATCCTGAGAAGAAGAGGATTCTTTTCCCCTATTCAGTTTTGTTCCAGTGTTTCTTCTCTGCTGTTTTTCTTCCAACAGGAGCTGTTGTGGTTCCTCCTCAGATGTATTCTGGGGACCTTCCACCTCTGGAATAGAGAGAGAAGAATATCAAGGCAAGAAGTGTATTAACTGGCCTCGATAATGGCAGGACAAAAATCACTGCAAAAGGAGACAAATCCTGCCACTTCGGCTTTTGATTCTTCCTTGGTGGGTAAGTGCATCAGAGGCAAGGGGATGAAGTGTAATGTCCACATTCAAGAAGGTCTCCCTTGGAAGGCTGGTTGGCAGAAGGGCCGTCCCAGGGGGAGGATTTGGCTATGTTCAATGAACCTGCCAGGGACTCTACTGGGCCACTCTGGCAAATGGGAGGCTGGACTAGAGGGACATCTAGCCAATCTCTTCCTGGATCCAAACACATTACAGAACACCCTTTGCTGGACAGAGAGGGTGGAACAGGATTTTATACCCAAACGATGGTGACCTAAGCTGAGCTCCCCACTTGTCCAGTGCACTGGAGTGGTCTTGGCCCAATCACTCTTTGTGTTTTCCACATCAGAGGTTTGTTGTTCAGGAAAATTAAATAGTCTCACAAATGCTGCTTTCACGGCGTAAAAAAAAGACCAGGAGAACCGAGGAGAATTAACAGAATCCAAAAAATAGAGGAAAGGACTGCTGCCCCCCAACGCATCACCCACCCTGGACTCATCACATCCCAGTGGTGTTTAGTCATGCCGGCCACATGACCACGGAATCGTCTTCGGACAGCGCTGGCTCTTCGGCTTTGAAACAGAGATGAGCACCGCAACCCTAGAGTAGGATTCGACTGGCTTTCGAGCAAGGGAACCTTTACCTTTACCTCTCTAAAGCACCACCGCCTGTCAGGAAAGATATTACTGTGCTAGATGGTTTTAGCTTCTCTTTTACACTTGAGAATGCTTTTGTACCCATTTTCTGGTGTGGAGGTCTGATCGGAAACCTTGTGAGGCAAACCCGAGGTCAAAGTTCAGACTTCCCAGGTCAAAGTTCAAATTCCCACAGAGACACTGCTCTGCCAGGAGAATTGGCAAGCAGGACATATTCTTTTCTGAGTCTGCATAAGTCTGTTGCTTTACCGTAGAACACAATGAATTGCTGAGAGCGAATAAAGCTTTGCAACTTTCAAGGATGATTTGCCTGTGAGAAGAACATTCTGTGTTTCTAAGGAAATGTAACACTTTCACTGTACCATGAATGAGCTTGCTTTTTCCTTCTCTAAATAAAGCGCTGCTGACAGGCAGTTCAGAGATCAGTTGGGACAGAGAGATGAACTGAGCTGTTCAGAGAGCTTGTACCTAAGTTCTGTGTGCTGTATGATTCTTGCACCCTATCAAAAGTCTTCATTCTGGCTGCTTCCTCTCAAAAAATGACTCCATTCTCCAGTGACTAAAATTTAGTCCAAGAGAAGTCCCATACAAAAGGAAACAGATACCTGCTGACCCTCTTTCTTCTGGGTCTCGGACAAGTGGATCTCTTCCCACTGTAGATATGGAATCAGGTTTGGGAATGAGAAGTCCTTCATTGGGGGAAAGAAACAGACCTGTGACTTCCGCACATTTTTACCACCCTCCTCGCTTCTTTACATTTGAATGCTGATGATTCATGTAGCATGGACTGTTTTGTAGCAGTATTGATGTTTGTGAGGTTCAACAAACAGGTATCTGGAGAGGAAGTGTCTAAATAAATCCATGTTGAATTAACCTAACTCCTGTATCAACTTTTCCCTCCGAGCTGAAGTACAAACAAGCCAGCCTTTTCATCCTGGTTTTAGCTTCTTTTTCATATTTGAGAATACTTTCATAGACATACTCTGGCTGTTTCCTCTCGAGAAATCACTGTGTTCTCCAGTACGTAAATAACCCCAAAAAGAAGTCCTCCTCTTTTCCAACACAAAAGGAACCAGATACCTGCTGGTCTCTTTCTTTCTTTGGGGTCTTGGAATAGTGGATTTCCTGCTTCTCCCACTGTGGATCTGGAATCAGGTTTGAAAAGCAGAAGTCTTTCTTTGGAGGAAAGAAACAGACCAGTGAGTTCCGCACATTCCAAGGACCATTCAGACATTAAACCAGCCTATATGAATCCCAGCCCCTCTTAACAGCAAAAAGAAGGAATGCCAAATTTGTAAACTCCTGAAACATGTATGCAGTGGGAGGGCAGCCAGGCTTTCTATACGAGACCACATCCGGCCTGCGCTGAAAGCACTGCACTGGCTGCCAATAGCTTACCGGATTCGTTTTAAGGTGCTGTTTTTGACCTTTAAAGTCCTATATGGTCAGGGGCCTGCCTACTTGAGGGCCTGCCTTTCCCCACATGTGCCCCAGAGAGCACTGAGGTCAGGGTCACAGAGTCGCCCGGCTCTCCCTGGCCCGAGAGACGCCAGGTTGGCTGCTACCAGAGCCAAGGCCTTCTCAGTGGCGGCTCCATACTGGTGGAATGAACTCCTGGATAACATCAGGGCCCTGCAGGACCTTTTACAGTTCCGTAGGGCCTGTAAAACGGAGCTCTTCCACCAGGCTTTCAACTAGGAGCCACCACTGACCAATGTGCTACTGGAACACGCTATGGCCTACATAAACACCGGCTGGATCCTGCCTCCCGTGAGGGAGTTGTATACTGATGCCGTCGTCATTTGCACTGCTCTTGTTGGATTTTACGATGTTATGTAACTATCGATGTATATCTTACTGCATGTTAGTGCACTGATTGTTTTATAGTTTTAATGCTGTTCGCCGCTTTGAGCCAGTTTCTGGCAAGGCGGGATATAAATTGCAATAAATAAATAAATATTGACAAACGAAATTATTTTTCGTTTACAAACTCTCCTGTTAGCTCACAAACTAATACTTGGGGAGTCCACGACTCATGTGGCAGTCTCTCCCTTGCCTGCGTATGGACCTGGTCCACTCCACTCATGACAGTCCCTATGAATCATAGAATCATAGAATGTTAGAGTTGTGATCCATCCAACGGTAGCACCATCCAGCCCACGCTTAACCAGCTTATCCTCAAGGATATCATGTCCTTCTTAGGAGTCATTCCTCCCTTCAGCACCTGAGAATCAAGGGACACGGGAGCCTTACCCAGAGTGGCCACCTCCTGATGATTGTCCTCCATGACTTCCTTGTGCAGGATTCTTTGGTCCGGATCCAGCAGCACCCACTCCTCCTTGGTGAAATGAACAGACACCTCCTCAACACTCACCAGACCCTGAAAAGAGACCAAAAAAAAAGGAAGCAGTCTCTCCTTACACTAATGGAGCAATTTTTTTCCTTCTAAGGGCAATCCAAAAGGCCTGCGGTTAGATGCTGGGATAGAGATGTGAAGGCCCGGGAAAAAAACGGAAAAATTTGGGGGGAAAACGGGTTTTTTCCGTTTTTTTCCTGAAGCCTTTTTGTTTTTTTCCAAAAAATTGATTATGGAATGTTTTATTTTAACATGATGAATAAAATATTTTAAGACAAGGTGTTCAAATATTTTCCAAATCATTTCTAAAATATAGTATATATGGTATCAGATTGATGTAATTTCTGTGCAGAGGACAAGCAAGTCCTAGGTTACAAACTGAACTCTCCAATGCAAGAACAAGACGCATTTCTTCCTTTAGGAGGTGCGATTGACAGAAGAAAATAAAAAAGTTTCAGTTTTGTTTTTGCGTGTGGGTGGGTATTCTGTAATAATTGTTTGGATACACTATATTTTTAATATGCTAGTTGTGATAATTTCATGCCAAGTAAAAATGTCCATAGTCATATTTTATGTTCCTAAAGTAACAGAATGACTTTCGAACTAGAAAAGACAAAAGAAATGCTAATGTAGCATTTTTTTCAATTTTTCCGAAAATGTCGTTTCCCCCCCGAAAAAAACGGGGAAAAAACGGGTTTTTTTCCGAGCTTCAAAATTTCCGGAAATTTTACATCTCTATGCTTGGAGTATTCAAACCTTCATAAGGTACCTTCATTTTCTGTTGAGTGAGTAGTGAAGGGAAAGA
>NW_015176472.1:121329-124150 GCF_001447785.1 Gekko japonicus | reverse complement strand
GGAAAGAGGAATAATCTCTCAGACCTAGGGAACAGTGGGGGGAGGCACCTAGGGGCATGACCCACACCGTTCCACCCTTACCTGAACTGGGTTCACGGAAGCTTCTTTGTCACAAAGAGATGGTGAAGAGTTTATCACTAGTTTCATACCACCACCTGTGAAGGAAAAAAGGGTACTTTGAAGACATTCTGTCCTCTCCATTCCTGTTCCTTGAGCACTGGGGAAAACACATGTAATTCACTGCCACAAAAAATGGTGACAGCTACAAGCATGGACGGCTTCCAGAGGGAATCACAGAATCATAGAGTGTTAGAGTTGGAAGGGACCTTGCATGTCATCTAATCCAACCCCCTGCACGCTGCAGGAGCATAGCCGAAAGATAGCCCTCCAACATATCTGAAAGATGGTCGTCCAGCCTCCACTTGAAAACGTCCAGCGAAGGAGCATCCACCACCTCCCGAGGCAGTCTGTTCCACTGCTCAACCACTCTTACAGTTAGGAAGTTTCTCCTGATATTTAGCCGGTAACGACTCCCTTGTAATTTCCACCCATTAGATCTAGTCTTGCAATCCGGAGCAAGAGAGAATAGATCTGCTCCATCTTCTACATAACAGCCCTTCAAATATTTGAAGACTGCAATAATGTCCCCTCTAAGCCTTCTCTTTCCCAGGCCTGTAATTTCCCTCTGGTATGAGCTAAAGGGCTCTTGGCCTGTGGCTCTTAGCTTAGGGACTCTTAGACTAGAAGCTCTGTAAGAAGTCCAGGAAAAGCCAGAAAGCCAGGTCCCTAGACTCCTGGGCTGAGGCAAGGAGTGGAGAGCACATGGTGAGCTGCTGCTAGAAGGTAAGGGATTGTTGGATAAACATATGGAGCAGAGGTCTATCAGTGGCTATTAGCTACAAGGTATAGATAGGAACGCTGGGGCAAGTGATGCTCTGTATTCTTGGTGCTTGGGGGGGGGACAACAGTGGGAGGGCTTCTAGTGTCCTGGCCCCACTGATGGACCTCCTGATGGCACCTGGTATTTTTGGCCACTGTGTGACACAGAGTGTTGGACTGGATGGGCCTTTGGCTTGGTCCAACATTGGCTTCTCTTATGTTCTTATCCTCTGTATAACGGCTCACGGGCATAACTCAAGATCCTGGTTCATACACAGATACCTTTGGTTTGACACGGAATATTTTAAATGGATGAGATGGTTAGACAGTGTCACAGATGCAACGAACATTAAATTGAGCAAACTTCAGAGGACGGCAGAAGACAGGAAGGCCTGGCGTGATCTGGTCCATGGTTTGACATGGAATATTTTAAATGGATGAGATGGTTAGACAGTGTCACAGATGCAACGAACATGAAATTGAGCAAACTTCAGAGGACGGCAGAAGACAGGAAGGCCTGGTGTGATCTGGTCCATGGTTTGACATGGAATATTTTAAATGGATGAGATGGTTAGACAGTGGTCATAGATGCAACGGACATGAAATTGAGCCAACTTCAGAGGACGGCGGAAGGCCTGGCGGGAGCTGGTCCATGGGGTCGCGAAGAGTCGGACTCGAATGTGCGACTGAACAAAAACAGCAACGACATTTTAAATGGAGAAGCTGGAGTGCAGCACCTTTCCCACACACAACATGGGGGGAGGCAGAAAAGCAGCTCACCTACACTCAAGGAGGACATCCACTGAGAAAGGCACCCCTTTGGACCTTACCTGGAAAATTTGTTCCAGGGTAACGCTCCTGCGTGCTCTCTTCCTGCATCTGAAACAGAAGTGGGGGGCCCAGAAAGAGCAGACTGATGAGACAAGGAACAGGAAAGAGGCTGGGGAGAGAGTTTTGAAAAAGTTGGGATACATAAGAAAATAAGAGACGTCATGTTGGATCAGGCTAATAGCCCATCCAGTCTAACATTCTAATGATCGTTTCCAGATTAATTTTGGATGATAGAAGATTTCTGTGCATAAGATCCCGTAGTGTGTCAATTCCGGCTGCTGACCATTGTTTGTAGCTGGAGGTTAGAATGCCCGGTGGGAACCAGGATTGATTTAAAAAAGTTTGGAATCTAGAGACCGGTGGTAGTAATTTGGTTCTATAGCGATCCCATACTTTCAAAGTCATGGAGATTATTGGGTTGTTATTTAAGGTTGTTGGCCGTTCTGACTTATTTTGCCATATGCATTCTTTTATGTTGTAAGGATCAGTAAAATAGTTAGCTATAATGACAAGGTCAGTGTCAGGGTCAGCTTGTGACATTTTCACAATAATAGCCAGATTGATTGCATCATAATAATGCTGTAGATTTGGAAAGTTTATGCCCCCTTTATCTGAAGTTCTATATAATGTGTGTTTCTTAATTCTATGGTGTTTGTACGCCCAAAAAAAGTTTAACAGCTGCATTTGCCATTTATTTATCTGATCTGCTGCTATGTGGATAGGGATTGTTCTAAAAATATATAGAAATCTCGGTAGGATAAAGGATCTAATGACATTTAGTCTATCTGTCCATGACAAGTTCATTTTGTGCCATCTTTCCATATCTTTTTGAATTTCTTTTTCCATCAGTTGGTGGTTCGTCTTGTAGAGATTTATGTATTGTTTAGGTATATTAATTCCTAAATAATGCAGTTGCTTCTCCGCCCATGAGAATGAGAAGGATTCTTTGAGAAGTTCTATTTGCTGTATGTCTATTCCTATTGGTAAGATTTGTGATT
Organism: Gekko japonicus; assembly: GCF_001447785.1. Lineage (NCBI taxonomy): Eukaryota > Metazoa > Chordata > Lepidosauria > Squamata > Gekkonidae > Gekko > Gekko japonicus. Next base: position 121,442 of record NW_015176472.1, on the reverse strand, counting down.
TGGTGGTATTTAACTTAAGGCCCGACACTTTGCTGAAATACTGCAAAGATTCAGTAGCAGCTTGGAGAGATTGCTGGGGATTAGTTAAAAAGAGCAACATGTCATCCGCAAAA
>NW_015176472.1:113127-118558 GCF_001447785.1 Gekko japonicus | reverse complement strand
AAAGAGATAAAAAGCTGATTGAGAATAAAAATACAAGATGTACAATTATGAGTAAAATTAGAACTCTATGGCTTCTGCAAGATTTGTTTTGCAGAAGGCTGGGTGCTGCTATTTTAGCACCGTCCCCAGCAGATCTGTATTAGAGTTCTTAAAAAGTTTTCTAGGTTGGCTGAGCCCGCGGTTTCCCCCCCCCCTTTCCCCTCTTTGAAGTTAAAAACGGCATGAGTGAACATTAAAATACTATGAGTAAGGTTACAAAGACATAAACTGGGTGCTTTATTACAACAAACTGCAAAAATGACTTGGAACTGTGAAGAATAAAATCTTGCCGATAGGGCTTTAACTTTGAAAGACGCGACTAAACGGTTTAACTAGTACGTGAAGTAAACGGGTCGTAAAAGATGGCGCCCGTTGACAAACAGCACGGTAGAGACAAGATGGCTGCAGCTTCGGGATCAATGAGGCAGTACTTAGACCAATTTTGTGGAGAATTTCAATCTTCTTCATCTTGTCGATCCGGCGTTCCAGGCGGAGTCGGAGAGGCTGATCTTTCTTTTCTTTTTAAAGACTGGCCGGAAAGTTCCATTGGTGTTATCAAGTCGAGGGATCCGAGGATTTTAAAGCCTTCCTCTTTGCTGGTGATTCTGTGGATTTTTCCTTTGTATGAGAACTGCAGAATAAGTGGAGTCAACCAGGAGTATCTTATATTTTCTTCTGTGAGTCTTCCTGTTAGTGGTTTTAATTCGCGTCTCTTCAGAAGTGCCTCTTTCGGTAAGTCAGGAAAAATTTCGATGCTCTTGGAATCATGTTTAAGATGTCCCGATTGTCTTGCTGCATTTAAGACCGTTTTTCTGTAGCGTAAATCTAAGAAGGTCACAATTATGTCCCGAGACGGTCTCGTTTTGAGTAGTGAGGTTGGCCCAGCTCTATAGGCTTTAGTTATTATTGGTGAAATATTGCCTGTTGGTGGAACAACTTTTTTTAGCCAGTTGGTTATTATTTCTGCTAGATCTTCATTTTTGCCTATTTTTTCATTCAGTCCTCTCACCTTCAGATTGTTCTGCCGGAGAGACATGTCAGTTCTGATTGCTTTTTCAGCTAGGACGTCTTCTAAAATCTGAAGTTGTTTTACCTCTTGTTGGACTGTAGTGCTGGTGTTATATGCTTTAGTGGCTATCGCTTTCGTTTCTGTCAGATCTTTTTGCATCCCTTCCATTTGCGCATAAAATGGTTTAAAAAATAAAGACATGTTCTCAAAGATAGATTTTTCCAAGTTTGCCATTTCTTTCGTTAGTGTTGCGTGTGTTACCAGGGCCTCTGGGTTAGCAGACTCTTCTCCTCCAGACGCCATTGTGCCTTTAGCTGTGAGAGATAGGCCCGTTTTCGGAGTTGATGGCTGGAACGCGATTGTTGTTTGGATTTTTTTTTAATTTCGGCTTAGCGTGATGCCCAGCGTTTTCTGAGTCTGCCTCCATAAATTAGTATGCTGTATGCCTGATTTGATCGTAGTGAGGAGTGAGAGGATCAGGGGGTTGTAAGGAGCTGCGGGTTTAGGCGGCCATGTTGAATCCCTGCCACCGGAAGCCCCCCCAGTCCAACATTCTGTGTCACACACTGGCCCAAACCCAGGTGCCATCAGGAGGTCCACCAGTGGAGCCAGAACTCCAGAACTCCCACTGTTACCCCCCAAGTACCAAGAAGACACAGCATCGCTGCCACAGACAAGAGTGTTCCATCTATACCTTGTGGCTAAGAGCCACTCATGCACCTCTGCTCCATATGATCCCCCAATCCCCTTTTGAAGCTCTCTATGCCTGTAGCCACCATCATTTCCTGCGGCAATGAATTCCATGTATTATTTACTCAAGAAGTACATCCTTTTTTCTGTTCTAAGCCTACTGCGCATTCATTTCATTGAGTGCCCATTGTCTTTTATTGTGAAAATGGGAGAAAAATAGTTATTTCTCAACCTCCTCTATCCCATGCATAACTTCGTAAAGCACAAGCATGTCACCCCTCAATCCTTTCTCCAGGCTAAGGAGCCATAGCCTCTTTAACCTTTCTTCATAGGGAAGGTGTTCTATCCCCTTAATCATTTTATTTACCCTTTTCTGCATCTTCTCCATTGTTATAATATCTTTTCTGAGGTGTGGTGACCAGAAGTGTATGAAGTATTCCAAATGAGGCTGCACCATCAATTTAAACAGGGGTATTACGATACTAGTGGAGCTGCGGTGGCTCAGGTGGTTAAGACGCTGAACTGCAGGCTGTGGAAGGTCAGTAGTTCAGCGGTTCAAGACCCGGGTGCCGCAAGACAGGGTGAGCTCCTGTCTCTAGTTCCAGCTCCTGCCAACCTAGCAGTTCGAAAGCAAGAAATTGCAAGTAGATAAATAGGGACCACTTCAGTGGGAAGGTAACAGCGTTCCGTGCGCCTTGGTGTTTAGTCATGCCGGCCACATGACCACGGAAACGTCTTCGGACAGCGCTGGTTCTTCGGCTTTGAAACGGAGATGAGCACCGCAACCCTAGAGTCGGATTCGACTGGCTTTCGAGCAAGGGAACCTTTACCTTTACCTATTACGATACTGGCTGACTTGTTTTCAATCCCCTTCCTAATAATCCCAATTACAGTGTTTGCCTTTTTTTATTGCAGTGGCACACTGAGTCAACATCTTCTGTGAGTTATCTACCAGGACTCCAAGATCTTTCTCCTGGTCAGTTACTGCCAGTTCAGACCCCATCCACCTATAGTTATAGTTAGGATTTTCGGTTCCAATGTGCATTACTTTGCACTTGCCCACATTGAACCTCATTTGCCACACAGACGTCCACTGGTGTATCCTCAACAGATCCCTCTGGAGAGCCTTACAGTCCTCCCTCAGTTGCACCACCCTGAACAACTCTGTGTCATCTGCAAACTTAGCCACCACTGCTTACTCCCAACTCCAAATCATTAACAAACAATTTAAAAAGCCTAATACCGAGCCCTGCGGTACTCCACTGCCTACCACCTTCCACTGTGAAAACTGCCCAATTACACTAACTGTCCATTTCCTGTTAATTAGCCAGTTTTTAATCCACAAGAGGATTTGTCCTCTTATCCCATGACTGTTGAGTTTACTCAGGATAAACAACCTTATCAAAAGCTTTCTGGAAGTCTAGGTAAACAACATTGACTGGGTCACCCTTGTCCACTGTTCGTTCAACACCCCCCCCCAAAAAAGAAAGAAATCTAAAACGTTAGTGAGACAAGATCCACGTGTTATTGCTAGGGTATATCCTTGTTCGTGTCCTGTGCCCCCCTTCACCTGCAAGTCCTGATTCTTCTCCTCTGCCTGGCTGAGGAGGAAGCCTTCTGCCAGGGCCACCGCCTGGGAACTGGTCTCCGGCCCGCATTCCCTCACCCAGCTCTCCATCTCCGGGGGCAGGACGGCCAGGAACTGCTCCAGGACCACCAGGTCCAGCATCTCCCTCTTGCTGCGCCTCTCCGGCTTCAGCCACTGGCGGCAAAGGCGGTGGAGTCGGCTGCAGACCTCCCGGGGCCCCTCCGCCTCCTGGTAGCCGAACTGCCAGAACAGCTGGCGCTGCACATCTGGAGGGAGGGCGCTGTCCTCCAGGCTCTTCTGCCCGGCTCCTTCCCACAGCTCCCTTCTGCTCCCAGCCTTGGTAGCATCAAGGCCTTTTCCTGCTCCAGGGGCAGCTGAGTCCGGCTCTCCCCTCATCCCCCCTCCCTCTCCAAACAACCTGCACTTGGACTACTGGATTGTCCTCCTCCAGGCTCTGCCAGATCCCTCTGTGGAGTCAAGGGCCGGAGCTGCGACCTCTTCTACCAGATCCATCTGTGGAGTCAAGGGCTGGAGCTGGGACTTCCTGCAGGAGAGCCCCCTGCATGAGCCCCTGAGAGACATACAACAGTTTCGGGGGGGGGAAGCTCTCCAGAGTCCAAAGGAAAATCCTGCAAGCCAAGTATTACTTGATGACTTCTCTGTTTGCCTCGTAAAAATTCTGCACCAGCTCCCAGGCTGCCCTGTCTCCCCTCCGGGCAACCACACTGGTGACGTCACTGGGAAACTCGGTAGCCACTCTTCAGCCGGAAGGGGTCGTAGGGGGGCGTGGCTGCGCGTGGCCGTCTTCCTTGGAGGCCTCTCTAGGAAAGAGGACTTCTTCCCTTTAACCCTTGGGTGAACCTCTCCCTGCAAACCTCACTCCAAGGTCAGGACTGCGGAGCAACTGAAGACCCTGGGAGAGGGATGGGAGGCTTCCACCCACGTGGCCTCCCCTGCTTGTTTGAGGGTTGCCAACCTGCAGGCAGAACCAAGGGAACCTCCCGGGATTTAACTGATCTCCTAACGACAGAGATCGATTCCCATGGAGAAAATGGCTCGGGTGGAGGGTGGACTCTCTAGCATTAGACGCCCCTGAGATCCCTCACAGTCCACATTGCAGCCAGTGAGAATGCAGTGCCCTATGGCATGATTTGGAGACTAATGAAGATGCAGGGATCGCAGTGTGAAAAAAGAAGAGTTGGTTTTTATTAACCCAACTTTCACTACCCAAAGGTAGTGCGCTTAACAAAGAGTCGGAGAGTGATTTCAGCAAGAATGCGGTTTATTCTTCAGCTCAGTTACTTCTCCGTTACGGTACAACAATCGCCAGCCAGAACCCATCAAAGTATTTACACTGGCTTGTCGATATTTAAACACTCCCGGCTAATGTAGCCACACCCCCTGTACAGATAACAACCTATGAGGTTGAAGATACAATGCCCAATCACAAGCGGTCCCGCTTTGCAACGTGATTGGTAGACACTCCCTGGGCTAGGACTCCTATTGGTTACATTAGGATCCTAGCCCAGGCTGAAGCTTAACATAGAGTTTCAATGAGGCGATTCGCATGTCAGTATTTACATTCAAGTCAATACATAACAAATCCCTCCCCCCTAAGCAAAAACACTATGTACAATCATAATCGCTTAGGTAGGTGGGCACTCTGCGCACTCTCTGAGACCTCCTCAGGCTGAAGCTTAACATTAAGTTTCAATGAGGCGATTCGCATGTCAGTATTTACATTCAAGTCAATACATAACAAATCCCTCCCCCCTAAGCAAAAACATTATGTACAATCGTAATCGCTTAAGTAGGTGGGCACTCTGCGCACTCTCTGAGACCTTGAACAGCATCAGACTCGGGGACTTCAGTGTCAGGAGCACTTCCAACACTTGTACTGGGTCTTTGAGTAGGGGTCTGCCCTGACTCGCCGACAGTACCGGGGCCCTCGGGCACATCAGTACTCACCTCCGGGAGAGGTTGAGGAATGTCCTCCGGTTCCTGGAACTCCATTGGCAGTGAGGTGGGGCGGCCAGTCGCCCACCGCTGCCTTAACTGGTCAGTGTGTCGCCTCCACTTGCGCCCGTCCGCAAGCTGGACAACGT
>NW_015176472.1:77867-109439 GCF_001447785.1 Gekko japonicus | reverse complement strand
TGCCAGGTGTTAAGTCGTGCGCTTAACAAAGAGTCGGAGAGTGATTTCAGCAAGAATGCGGTTTATTCTTCAGCTCAGTTACTTCTCCGTTACGGTACAACAATCGCCAGCCAGAACCCATCAAAGTATTTACACTGGCTTGTCGATATTTAAACACTCCTGGCTAATGTAGCCACACCCCCTGTACAGATAACAACCTATGAGGTTGAAGATACAATACCCAATCACAAGCGGTCCTGCTTTGCATCGTGATTGGTAGACACTCTCTGGGCTAGGACTCCTATTGGTTAATTGCATCCAGTGAGAATGCAGTGCCCTATGGCATGATTTGGAGACTAATGAAGATGCAGGGATCGCAGTGTGAAAAAAGAAGAGTTGGTTTTTATTAACCCACCTTTCACTACCCAAAGGAGTCTCAGTGTGGCCTACAATTGCCTTCCCCTCCTCTCCCCACAACAGACATCCTGTGAGGTAGGTCGGGCTGAGGGAGTTCTGAGAAAGAGAACTGTGACTGGCCCAAGGTCACCCAGCAAACGTCATATGGAAGAGGGGGGAATCAAACCTGGTTCTCCAGATTAGAGGCCACTGCCCTTACCAAACTGGCTCTGCCAGTTTGTGCTGTCCTACCACAAGATCTCTAAATTAAGTAAAACATCTGAAATGGACAACCCTTAAAACTGGCTCCAAAGTGCTATACTCTCAGAGTACCAGGAGGTGAAGTGTTAAATCTTCACTGGAATGGATCTTTGGGTGACAGGCTGCACTAAACACTCTGAATGGCCAGCACCAGCTAGGTGAGGAATTATTATTAGCTTGGTGCTGAAGGGGATTGGGCATTCTGACAGATTCCTGATTTCCTGTTCCTTAACTGTTGAATATCAGCTCTGAAGAAGAATTCAGTCAAAGAACTAAAAGAGTCTGAGTCTCAACCAAGGCTGAAGGCAGTTTTACCCCGCCAAAAAACTAGGAATGAGAGTTGGCAGTGAGATGGGGCTCCCATTCAGGCCAAAGGAAAGGGGATATATCTTCTAAGGAGAGAAGAAGAAGAATCCCTGCCCAGTTAAACAGGTGTCATGGGTCAGCCAGGACTCAGCGATGGTGAGGACTCCTCAGGAGAAGAGGAACCCATGTAGCTGGCTCTGAGTTAGCAGAAGCTGAGAAGATGAGCTGCAGGCTTGTCAGGGTTTACAGCCAACAGCTGGGGCAGAGCCAGCAACACCCTCCAGCCCTAAGGCAACAGGTAAAACCCAGTTGATCTTTCCCAGCCTTCCAGAATCACCCACACCCTTAGAGCACTGGCGACAAAGGCTAAGGGCAGAACAACAGGAGAGACAACAAGAGTGTACGCCTCCTGGTCTGACACCAGCTGCTTGAGTAGTTTCAGGATTACCCCTGAGCAGCTGGCTGCAAGCACAGTCCGTAAGCACAAGGCTATAAAAACCAGCCAAGGGAAGCTATTAGGTGTGGAAGCAACAAGTCATTGTACTACAGCTTCTGCTCGTGTGACCCTTGGACTGGCTTCTGAGTTTGGATTTTGGCTCTGTGTAACTCTTGACCACACCTCTTGAACAACCCCTCAGGTAATGACTCTCTGGCTTTTGGACTCTTTGCAACTTGTATCTGAATGTTTGCACCCTATGTGCTCTGCTGGCCTGCCTTTGCCGGCCCTGTGACAACAGGAAAATGAGCTCTGAGGAGATTCCTAGTCTGGTGTAAAAAGGAAACTGCTGTAGACACCTCAAGAGTTAGATAGAAACTGGGGTTTCAAAGGAAAGGAGCTAGGTACTGAAGGAGGGTACCAGCCTCAAGGAAACCAGAAGGTTATAGGATACTCTGAGAAGAAATATCATATTGTTTGGGAAACCATAAGGACAATAATCTCTCAATATTAGGATCTAAGTAACTAAAGAACTATGATCTGTATAACCACTGATTTCTGCCTTAAAGTTAACAGCTGCTGAATTCACCTGACCTTTCCCAGAATGTTAAATAAAATATTTTGATCTGTTTGACCTTATATTGTCTCAAGTGCCATTTCAAGGGGGTCAGACCTTATCCTTCCCTCAGGTTCTAGGGCTGGGCTAAAAGCCATACAATATATCTATGACAGGGTGGGACAGACAAAACTTTTAAGACAACAAACAAAACCACGTTACTCAGAGCAGCTCAGTCACGGAAGGGGGAAAAAATCTGAGGGAAAATTTACATCTGAGTAGGTGATCATCCGGAAGAGAACCTCTAGGGGGTGGGGCGGTCACGTGGTGAAGCCCCGCCCCTTCTTTACCCCGCCCTCTGCTTCGATCCTCATTCCGTTTGGGAATGAGGATGAAGCAGGAGGGTAAGTAGCCGGGCCTTCTGACACACTTCCGGTGATGTCAGGGGGTGTGGCCTTCTGTCACTTCCGGTGATGTCAGGGGGCGTGGCATATGCAAATAAGTTATGCTAATGAGTTATGCTAATGAGCTCCGGCAGCTCTTTTTCTACAACAAGACCCCTGAATGTATCCAAAGGGTATTGTGCCTTTCAGTCGGGGTTGTTTGGACCTCTTCAGCCCCTGAGGTTTTGGGGAGCTGCTGGAGTGGATGGAGTTTCTTGTTCTCATTAGTTGCGTTCTGGGGCAACAAAGTAGTTATGCTTCAGGCCTGCTGAGCTTCGTTTTCTGACTCACTCTATTGGGACTGCCTTGGTTCCAAGCGGCTTAATGTTTTAAGCATGTTTGTATTTTGAGTAAAAAATATTTTAATTTGGTTTACCTGTGTCCTTTCTGAAGTTTATATCTCTGGTACCTGGCATTACATTTTATGGCACATATGGCCCGGCCTGACAAAGTGACATTTATTTCAGATGTGGCCACTGCCCGGGAACTGGTCTCCAGCCCCTATCCTCTGACGCAGCACTGCATTTCCTGGGGCAGGATGGCCAGGAACTGCTCCAAGATCACCAGGTCCAGGATCTGCTTCTTGGTGTGCCTCTCCAGCAAGCTGGCTGAAAACCTCTTGGAGCCCATTGGCCTCATGGCACTGGAACTGCTGGAAGCAGCATCGGCTGTGTGCATCTGAGGTCATAATGTCCTGAGCCAAAATCTCTGGCACACCACTTTCCCAAATTCATCACTACTCCCTGCTTGGATAGGATGGGGGCTTTTGCTTGCAGTTCAAGGTCTTCCTGGGTTCTCCTTTTCCATCTCCTTCCCCTTTCTCTTGAGTTGTCTCTGACTCTGGAAAAACACTCTTATTCACTTGGCTATGAAGAGGGAGGGGGAAAGGTATCAAAAAGGCAGAAAGAAAATAGAACACATGACTAACTGTGGTTAAGAGACACAGAAGGATTACCCCAGTGGATCAGAAGGAGCATCCTTGTTGTAGTGTGTGGATCAGGAATAATGTTATTGTGCTATATTAAGTATCAAGCTTTTTAAGATATGCTTGTTTGGTCCTTCAGGAAAGAAAAACATCCGTGGTCACACACACTAAATAATCCACTTTCAGTGCACTTTCCAACTGGATTTTGCCAGTTCACACAGTAAAATCCAATTGGAAAGTGCACTGAAAGTGGATTGAAAGTCGATTATTTAGTGTGTGTGACCACAGCCTCTATTTGGCTTTTTAAAAATCTGTTGTAGATGTTATGAGCTTGGCCTCCAATTTCTGGGGATCAGTCTGTCAAGTGGGTCCATCTCAAGGTAAACTGGAGCTCGGCTGCTTTAACCCTTTCAGTGCTATAAAAAGGTAAAGGTTCCCTTGCTCGAAAGTCAGTCGAGTCCGACTCTAGGGTTGCGGTACTCATCTCCGTTTCAAAGCCGAAGAGCCAGCGCTGTCCGAAGACGTTTCCGTGGTCATGTGGCCGGCATGACTAAACACCGAGGCTCACGGAACGCTGTTACCTTCCCACTGAAGTGGTACCTATTTATCTTCTTGCAATTTCTTGCTTTCGAACTGCTAGGTTGGCGGGAGTTCAGTGCTGTACACGAACGAAAACAGCTTCTTGCTGCCCATCCCATGAAGCCCCCGCTGGACCGGGCTTCAGCCCGCTTGCTTGTTCTGGAGTAACTCCGAACAGGGCTGCGCTCCTGGGAGCGCAGAGTTATCCAGAGCAAGCCCCACTGAGTCTCGACCGGCGTCGCTGACGGCAGCCTGGTTGAAGGCAGCTCCTCAGGGTCAGGGGGAGGACAGGACACGCTTTTCATTCCTCTGCAGCACTGGAAAGGTTAAATCCACAGAGTTGTTTGCTAGAGAGGCCGGCCAAGGATTGGGGGGGCGGAGAGGAAAAGCTCTTTGCTTTGGGGAGGCGGCGGAAAGGGTTTCCTTCGGCATGGCGGAAGAGAGCAGGAAGTACTTCAGCGATGCAGCCTACGGGGAAGCCGTGCAGCCAGATCCCGTGAAGGTTTACTTAGAAGTAAGGGGGGGGGATAAACGTTTAGGTCTTGGAAGGGAGAAGGGCTGGGCCACGGCCAGTGTTCCCTCTAAACTGAGTTAGTGTGAGCTAGCTCACAGTTTTCTAGCCTCCGGCTCACACATTTTTGCCGTAGCTCAGGAAGGAGAGCTCCGGAGCAAACTAATTTATGCAGCAGCCAAATCGCTCGCTCACAGCTTTAATGCCAGTAGCTCAGAAAGTAGGATTTTTGCTCACAAGACTCCAAAGCTTAGAGGGAACATTGGCCACGGCTGTCATAGTGTTGCCAACTCCCGAGTGGCAAATTCCTGAACTTGGGGGGGGGGGGGTTGTTGTTTCTGGGATGATGTGTGTAAACTGGTGGGGTGGTGGGTGGTGGTGGTTGTTGTTCAGCCGTACAGTCGAGTCCGACTCTTCGCGTCCCCATGGACAGGTCGCGCCAGGCCCTCCTGTCTTCCTCTGGGCGGGAGAGGCAACCCTGTTAGGCACCGGCAGTTTTGCATCCCAGCAGTTTTCAACCTGTGCCAGTGGGCACACAGTCCCACTTACCGGGGTGATCTTAGCTTTGCAGCAGATGGCGCAACTGTCCCCGGCCGTGTGTTGCAGGAGCTGCCCTGGGAGGAGGGTTGCCAACCCTGGGTTGTGAAATTCCTGGAGGTTTCGGGGTAGAGCCCAGGAAGGGTGGGATTTGGGGTGGGGAGGGAGCCCAGCAGAGATGTAATGCAACAGAGTCCATCCTCCAAAACAGCCGTTTTCTCCATGGGAGGTAATCTCTGCCGGTTGGAGATCAGTTGTAATACAGGGCGATCTTCAGGCCCAACCTGGAGGTTGGCAACCCTAGCTGGGAGTTCCCTCTGCCCTGCACCTGATTGCCCTCCCCCATACTGCCTGAATGATTCTGGGGACTCATCCTCAAATTTTGTCCAGACCCCAAAAACGCTAAGGTGACTCCTTCTGGGAGGCTTTACCTTTGCTATGGTACAGCTCCTGGTACTCTGCTTGTGCTTCCTGAATCCGATTGTTTTGATTTGTTATTTACAGCCTGATCTTGATCCCACGGAGTCGGCTGTCATATGAATTCCTGCCATGTGCATGCAACTCAGTGTGTCCCATGCTCCGTGGGTCCTTGTTCCAGAGAGGTTGAAGACCACTAGCCTACCCCACGTACTCGATGGCTTCTTCTAAACTCCTGTGCACACCTGCATGTGCCAACTTCTGCACATCGAAATTGGATGGGAGGCAATAATCTCTCATTAACAGCTCAACCAACAGCAGTGGCCACCTTGGCTGATGAGCCAGCTGCAGCCTTTTCAAGGCAAAAAAAAAAGATCTTGCCACTGTGGAACATGTTCTGATAACATCTAGATTAGACTATTGCACTGTGCTGTTTGTGGGGCTGCCCTTGAAGAACATTCAGAAGCTACAGTTGGTACTAGGTCCAGTACTTGTTAACTTGTTCATTAATGATTTAGAGTTGTGAGTAAGCAGTGAAGTGGCTATGTTTGCAGATGAAACTAAGTTGTTCAGGGCAGTGAAAACCAGGGAGGACTGTGAGGCATTCCAGAGAGATCTGTCGAGGCTGGACGAGTGGGCAACAAAGTGGCAAATGGGGTTCAACGTGGGCAAGTGCAAAGTGATGTACATTGGAGCCCAAAATCCCAACTATAAATACACGTTGATGGGGTCTGAACTGGCAGCAACTGACCAGGAGAGAGATCTTGGAGTCATGGTATATAACTCAATGAAAATGTCAACTCAGTGTTCGATGGCAATAGAAAAGGCAAATGCTATGCTGGGGGTTATTAGGAAGGGAAGTGAAAACTAATCAGCCAGTATAATTCCCCTGTAAATTTATGGTGCAGCCTCATTTGGAATACTGTGTACAGTTCTGGTCACTGCACCTTGAAACACTATAGCACAGGAAAAGTTACAGAAAAGGGCAACTAAAACGATTAAGGGGATGAAATACATCCCTATGAAGAAAGCTTAAAGGGGATAGGGCTCTTTAGCTTGGAGAAACGACAACTGAGGGGTGGCATGCAGAGATTTACAAAATTATGCATGGGATAGAGAAGGCAAAGAAAGAATTTCTCCCTTTCTGACAATGCAAGAACTCGTGAGCGCTCAATGAAATTGATGAGCAGTCAGGTTAGAAGGGATAAAAGTCTTCACCCAAAGAGTGATTAACATGTGGAATTCACTGTCACAGGAAGTGGTGGCAGCCACAAGCATAGACAGCTTCAAGAGGGGATTGGATAAACACATGGAGCAGAGGTCCATCTGGGGCTATTAGCCACAAGGTATAAATGAAACACTCTGTCTGGGGCAGGGATGCTCTGCATCCTTGGTGCTTGGGGGACTACAGTGGGAGGGCTTCTGGAGTTCTGGTCCCACTGGTGGACCTCCTGATGGCACCTGGGTTTTGGCCACTGTGTGACACAGTGTGGGACTGGATGGGCCAATGGACTGATCCAACATTGGCTTCTCTTCTTTTCTTCTGTTCTTAAAGTGGTCAGCAGTCCCTCTTGTCCTTTTTGGGTTTACCTGAGGAATTAGCCCCTAGGACAGCCTGATCCAGTGTAATGAGAGGTTAAGCTTCTTAACATCCTTAGAGAGCCAAACAGAGAAATTTAACTATCCCAAGTCTAAAATAGCTTGGTTTCTATGTAGAAAAATGATCTTAAACCTGGTCTACAAACCACAAGAAGCCCTTTTGTTCTGATCTACCCGGCAGTTCGTGGGTGTCTCCTGAGCATATGAAGGTTTATGGTGTTCACTGGTGTATCTCCCATTCTCTTTTATTTTGTCTCTCCTTCCCACCCCCAGAGAGAAGCCTCTCTTCATAGGCGAGTGACTAAAGGCATCTTTACACAGTCAGAGGTGACCCAAGAGCAAGGGAAAGATTTTTAGCGGAACCCAGAAGGACCTGGAACTGGCAAGAGAGCAAGGAAAGGCTCCTATCCCACCCAAGCTGGGAGTGGTGTTGAATTCTGGGAAAGCCCAGTGCCAGGCATCCATTCTCAGCTCACTGCAATCTCAGATATACATTGCCAACGTTTCCGGCAGGTCTGCTACCATGAGGCTGATGGGCCCCGAGAGGTATGCAGCTGGCTCCATGGACTTTGCCTCCAGTGGCTGAAGCCGGAGATGCTTACCAAGAAGCAGATTCTGGACCTGGTGATCCTAGAGCAGTTCTTGACTATCCTGCCTCAGGAAATGCAGTGCTGGGTCAGGGAATGTGGGCCAGAGACCAGTTCCCAGGCGGTGGCCCTGGCCGAAGGTTTCCTCCTAAGTCAGGCAGAGGAGAAGAGGCAGGCAGAACAGGTGAGATTCCCTCCAGATATGTCCAAATCAAGCAACAGTATCAGGCTTTATCCCAAAGGTTCCCTGCCAGACATCTGTCCAAGTGTTACTCCTTCAGCAGCCTCTTCTACTAGAGAATTTCTTATCCCTCCTGATAACTTGCTGATGGAAGGGTGCGGAGTATGGGAGTGGGGCAGGATCCATTCCTTGGACACTTTTCCATTCGATCTCTTACCACTCTCTTTTGCCACTGTTTCAGATGTTGGGACCATCTGTGAAGAGAGAAGTTACATTCCCTGAGGCGGAAGGAGCTTCCTTAGATCAAGGGCAGAGGGCGCAGGCCCAGGAGCATGCCCACGTTCCCCTCTCCTGTGGTAAGGACTTGTTGTGCCTGGATGCGACTGGGGCACACTGTGAATGTGATGGGTAGAGAGTTTAGATCAGGAAAAGAATGTAATACTTTTTAAAGCACCACAGAGTTAATTTGCGACACTCCAGGTCTACTAACTGTGATGCCTCTAAAAAGCAGTTTGGGCACTCGGTCTCTAAAAGGTTCGCCACCACTGCCCTAGGGGATCCCCTAAACCAGCCTCTCTGACAGTCTGGGCCACCTGCCATGGTCTCAGATTTCGCCAGGGCCATCATGCTTTGGGCTGCTAACCTCCTTCAAGAGCCCGACACTGACCCCTTGACGCTGAAGAGATCCATCCTAAAGATTAAAGGGCTGCAAAATGTGCAGCAGACACATCCCAAAAGGCCATGCAGTTCGGTGCCAGAGCACAGGCCACCAATATAGGGGTTAGAATGAACCTATGGCTAAATCATTGCCAGGTGGACCCTCTGTCTGTTTTGGATTCATCGACATTAAAGAAAAATCAGGAACAAAAGGACTTTAGACACTCCTGCACCTTTGACTATAGGTCCAGAATTCCAACAGAGATAGCTTGCTCCTAACAAATGGGACAGGAACCAACAAAACAAAGGCCAACCACCTGACTATATAGTTGGGGGTCAATTCCGGCAGTTTCCTCACTTTTGTGCTTCCCCACTTCCCAAGACAGAACAGAGACCCCCTTTCTTCTGTCGTGAGCTATTCAACATTTAATGCACGTGGGGACAGTCTCTTCAGGCTCACGGAATAATATTAATAATCTCACACCCTCCAGAGACACCGTCCAGTTAGGAGCCAGGATTCAGATGAGGATGGCCAAAGTGTTTCTACCTGCAGAGAAGCAGGAAAAATTGTTGGAAGGGGTGAAAGAAACCCAGCAGAGGTCAGTGGGCCTCATGCACTGGTTGACAGTACATGGGACTGAGGCTGTAGTCCATAGATCTGATTCCTTGGGCCTGCTTTCATGCCAGGCCTTGACAGTGGACTCTTCTCCCTTACCAAAAGGACACACACTCACACACACACAAAAAGGGAGCACAAATGTCAAGATACTGCCCCCTCCCCAAGAAGTCACTAAACTAGTGGTCTTCACGGCCAAATCTGACAAGGGGAGCCAGTTTTCTCCAGCCTCCTAACCTGCTGGCAGTTGTGGCCACTAGCAGTAGGGCCCGGGGAACACACTGCAAGGATCAGATTGTCCAAGGCAAATGGCACCCACTGGATGATATGAACAGTATGGACTGGAACTTGGGGCAGTCAGACTAGTGCTGTGTGCTTTCCAAATCCTATCAAGGAACAAGTATGTGCTAGGGCACAAAGTCGATACTGCGGCCAGGGCACACAGCAATTGGCAAGGAGGCACCAGATAGACTCCTCTGTGAGTCCAAAATCCTGTTTGTTTGAGCAGGGGAAAAATTGGTAGGTCTAAAAGTGGAACACCTTAACGGTCTTGCAAACCGCCAAGCCAACTGGCTGAGCAGGAAGGATTTAGATCCAGGAGAATGGAGTATACACATAAAGATCTTGTAGTGAAATCACACTTTGTTTTAGGAGCCCTACCTTGGATCCTTTTTGTAACATCAAACTATAACCAAGCTGCCAGGTTTCTAACCAGTTTCTAGGATTCCAGGGCAGAGGGCACTTGTTGTTGATGCAGTGGTCTGCTGTACATTTTTCCTCTGACCACACTGATCAGCTGAGGCCTGATCAAAGTGTCAAAGGAGACAGCAGAGGTGGTCTCCTTTCTGGCACAGACGTTTTTGGGTCTCAAAGCTAGTGAAGATGTCAGTATCTCCATGTGGATGGGTTCTCCTTGCCAAGTGATGGGTTCTCCTTGTACAAAAATCCACTCACCGCCCGGAGCCTATTTGATTCCAGCTGACAGCTTAGAGATTGAACTGGCGGATTTAGTAGGACTGGGTCTTCCAAGTTAAGTAGACACCATGTTGCAGTCCAGAATACCTGCTTCCAGTCATCTCTATAATCGTATGTAGCTGACATTCAAAAGTGGACCAGTACTAAAAAGCTGGATCCACTGAAATTCACTTATGAAGACATCATTCCCTTTCTATACGAAGGTTGGAATCAGGTTCTAAGATTGGATACCTTAAAATACATGTTGCAGCATTGGCGTCTATGTGGGACTGCATAAGACTGCCTAATTTTTCTTCTCATAGGCACTTTTAAGATTCCCTGAAAGGATCCACACAGTTAGCACTTCCCATTAGGCATAGGTTGCTTACTGGAAACCTGTCTAAAGTGTTACAGGCCTTGGGCAAACCTCCATTTGATTCTTTCAAATCGTCAAAATCTAAAGTCTCCTTTTCGGAAGACTTTTTTTCTTGCAGAGATGACTTCTGGAAGAAGGATTTCTGAATTAGGGGCTTTATGGGCCAAGAAGGAATTTTGTATATTTCACAAGATCTCAGTGGTACTCAGGAGGGATCCTTCCTTTGTGCCAAAGTTTTTTTCCTCTTACCATGTTAACCAAGAGTCGATACTATATCGTATTTTTTTCCTACACCATGTTACCCCGAAGAGAGCGTCTGGCACAAACTGGACGTGCTCAGGGCTCCATGCGTCTCCTTAATAGGACGGGGCAGATGAGGCTAAAGGGTTTCCTGTCTGTGTCTCACAGCTCACAGCCTTTAAGTAAAACGGTCCCAAGCCATGTATCTGAGAAGTGCAAGGCCTAGGGCACCTCCATGGGATGTTAATGGCTCACTACATCAGATCTGCAGCAACTTAGCGACCCTTTCCACCGGTGTTCTGGTGGAAGAAATTGTTAGAGTCTTATCCTGTGTGAGATCCTTTATACCTGTGTGAGACACTATTGGTCCAATGCTTCAGTGTTCCCTCTAAGCTGAGTTAGTGTGAGCTAGCTCACAGTTTCTTAGCCTCCAGCTCACACATTTTGGTCTCAGCTCAGGAAGGATGGCTCCAGAGCAAACTAATTTATGCAGCAGCCAAATCGCTCGCTCACAACTTTAATGCCAGTAGCTCACAAAGTAGAATTTCTGCTCACAAGACTCCACAGCACAGAGGGAACATTGCCTGTGATACTATAGATGGAAGCAGTTAAAATCAGCAGAAGCTTCACCTGGTAGAAAGGTGAGCAGCACAGTGGTAGAACAGAATAAAAATAAGAATGAGGATCCCACCCAGGTTGTAGCTTGGGCATGTAACCAGTTTGGATGACCTCCCCCACTGAAGGAGAATGGAACATTGGAACTTACCTGAAGGTTTCTTCTCATCAGTGGGGCGAAGTCATCCACAGCCCACCCAAAATCAAATCAAACAGAATAAAATCTAGTCGGACGTAAAATCTGTTATGGAGCTGGGCTACACTAAGACTGGAGGGTCAGCCTCGCTCTGAGCCAATACAGTCTTCACAAATTTGCATAGCCCTGCCTTGAGTGAGAGAAGGTGTGATCTAACCAGTCTGGATGACTTCGCCCCACTGAAGAGAAGAAAGTTCATACTTCATGTAACCATGTCATTTCCTAACATTTTATTTCTGTTAAAAGGTTTAGGATTTAGAACCCTGGAAGCAAAAGGCCTAAGAACATGGGCAATTAGTGAAGCTGCGACAGCCTCGTCCCCTTAGTCAGTCTAGCTCAGGGGTGGCCAAACTTGCTTGACATAAGAGCCACATAGAATAAGCGTCAGATGTTTGAGAGCCGCACGACGTGAACAATTACACCTTTTACTGGTAAATATGCAGAACTGCTTTCTAGTAACATTAAATGAGACTGCCAAAAATAATAACAAAAGTGGTCTGCTTATGGACCATTTTGACTCAGCCACCAGGATGGATGTTGACAGATCTTGGGATGTGGGAAGGCCACCGATTGTCCATCCTGGTTGCTGAAATCATGTAGGGACCACATCAATAGTGTCCACCATAACTCAGCCACTGAGTCAGGGCAACGCCCCTCAGCAACCCAATTTAATCGTTATCTACCCACTATTTAAACAACCATCACTACAGAAAAGTGTAGCTATCAGGGGATGTGTGTTAAACTGTTTGGAATCACTCCTCACGGACTGGACTCAAAGGGTTGCTGCTGGGGACAACTCATCATCCGTGTGGGACAGATCTTGTGAGGTTCCACAGGGCACAGTCCTATTCCCCCGTGCTTTTCAGTCTCTGTGTAAAGTCCTTGGGCCAAATCATTCACTTTCAATATCTTTATCCAAATCTCCTGTGATGTATTGGTTAAAAGTGAACACATTGAAACGAACGCCTGAAGAGGCTGGGGTAATGCTGATTGGGAAAGCTTGAAGGAGATATTGAAGGACATTTTGCTCCCCACTTTTGATGGAGGTTGGCTTACCCTTGCTGACTTAGAAGAGAAGAGATTGGATTTATACCCTGCCCTTCACTACCCAAAGGTGTCTCAGAGCGGCTTACAAACTCCTTTCCCTTCCCCTCCCCACAACAGACACCCTGTGAGGTAGGTGGGGCTGAGAGAGCTCTTGAAAGAAACGGCTCTTTTTCAAGAACAGCTGTGCCAGAACTACGGCTTGCCCAAGGTCATCCAGCCAGGTGCAAGTGGAGGAGCAGGGAATCAAACCCGGTTCTCCCAGATTAGAGTCCGCGCACTTAACCACCACACCAAACTTAGTTAAGAGCCTTGGGGTTATACTAGAATCAACATTAACGCAGCTGCAAAAAATGCTTTCTTTTAACCCAGTCTGGCCTGGAAGATGGCCTCCTACCTTGGTACGGCCAATCCAGCCACCAGCATCAGTGCCATGATAACACTGAGACGAGACTACTGCGATGCACATTATATTGTTCACCTCAAAATCAAAATCTGTTGTCAGGAAGCTTGATGAAGCGTGCATATTAATGCCCGATCTGCAGTCACCAGTACAATCAGAAGTTACACAGAACACCATGGCAGCTTGCTGACACTTGGTCCCTCATATCTGCAGGACTGCCTCTCCCCCTGTGCTCTACCATCAGCCTCCTGCAGGTGCCACCCTGCCAATGGGCAAGACCAACCACTGCTCCAGACCAACCACGTGCATTCTCTGCTCCAGCCTCCACCCTTAAGGAGCAACCCAGCTGAGGAAGTCGGGAAGGCTGCTGCTTTCCTGGCTTTCAGCAAACAACATGTGAATAATTCAGGAGAGCCTTTCTACACAGATAATGGGGCTGTACTGGAACAAAATGGTTCAGGAAGATACTTGGGTAAAGGCTTAGTGACCGTGGGGTATACCACTGTCTACAGCTCAGGCTGCCAGTTGTTGTTAATTAAGATGGTACTGTGTCATTTTCCCATCATTAAATGCGTCATGTTAATACTTATGCTCAGGGGTCATTTCGTAGAAAAAGAGGTGCAGGAGCTCATTTGCATAACTCATTAGCATAACTTGTTTGCATATGTCACACCCCCTGACAATCCAGCCACACCCACCTTTTGCTTGTTATTCTGTTTACCTTGTTTGTTGTCAAAACCCAGGGCCTTTTTTTGCAGCAGGAACTCCTTTGCATGTTAGGCCACACACCCCTAATTGTACCCAATCCTAATGAGTTTCTACTGTTGGGTGTGACCTATTATGCTAATGAGTTCCTGCTAGGCGTGGCCAACTTGGGAGCCAGCCGGAACTCCGTTCCTGTGCGTTCCTGCCCAAAAATAGCCCTGCTGGGTGGTACACCACTGTCTACAGCTCATGCTGCCAATTGTTAATTAAGATGGTACTGTGTCATTTTCCCATCATTAAATGCATCATGTTAATACTTATGCTTCACTTCACTTCTGTTTCCCGTTTTCTGGTTGGTTCCAGACTTCTACAATACAAATTCTACTGCATTCTTCTACTGAATGTCCCATCCTGATGACTGTATTGACTTTCTGTGTGTAATCTGTCCTTGTGAGAAAGGCGGACTACAAATAGCATCAATAAAATAAAAATCATGGCTGAAGCTCTTTCCACAGTTGGAGCATTGACACCATTTCTCCCTGGTTTGATTTTTTTATAATGCAGGTTTTATTATTCTTTTAATAACCAACACTTATAAAGGACAAACTATGATTACAAACTACAGATTTCAAACCTATGATTGTACCACTACATAAGTTCATATAATTTCCATAGATTTTGACCTAAATAAGATTAATACCTCATAACAAAATGGACCTCAATTCATCATGATTCTGGCCTTTCTGAAAGGATGCAAGCCTAATCATTAAATAAATTTCATTTGATTTATTTGTCTGTTCATTCATTTTCAGGATCAGATTTAACTTCCAGTATGTCGCAAATACCAATCTTGCAGCTGCCATCAAATTCAATGGAATAATTTGCAATATCCTTGGAATCATAGCAACATAATTTAGAGAACAATCCTAAGCAGGTCTACTCACAATCCTACTCACGTCGGTTCAGTGGGGCTTACTCGCAGGAAAGTATTTTTAGGATTACAATGCAAATAACATAATCTCAGGAGCATTTACTATCTTTCTATTCAAACCAATATTTCACAAAGCTAGTATTCTATTCCCGTACAAAGTTTCCCTTGGGCAGAGCCACCACATGGAGGGGGAAAAAATCTGCTGGTACAGCATGGCAATACCAGCAGTCACCACAGCAGGGATTCTACATTTCAGCTATCATTTTTGAAGTCATATACAATGTACGAATCATTTTGCCTGATCCGTCCCAACCGCCGATAACGCACACTAAAAAAGAACCACCTACCTAGATGGTTGAATCCAGTACAGCGCCTCAAGCCGGGACGTGGGATCGGCCGGCCAGCCTTGCGCCGGTGCATCCCGGCCCCCGGCCGTACAGCGCATGCTTGAGCATGCGCAGTTCGGCAGCCTCCCCCTCCCATCTGACTCTTCCTCCCCGGCATCTGATCGTGCCGGGGAGCGATGCGCCGCGGCACAGGGGATCCGTGGGATCCCGCCACGACGTCTCAACTTTGGTGTGGCTCTGATTAGCCGCAGTTCAGCCATCCTTTTCCCTGCCGTGTGGCAGGGACCCTTGAAATGCAAATCAACTCAAAAGGATGATCCTAAAGATAGCTCAAATTTCCAGACATTCCCTGCTACTTCATAACTTAGAACCTGGTTCCATTTACAAAAGAAATGAGAAGTTAAGCGGGGTCAGCCCTAGTTAGTATTTGGATGGGAGATCACCACGGAATACCAGGGTGGCTACATGGAGGCAGGAAATGGGAAACCCCTTCTGAATGTCTCTTGGCATGAAAACCCTACATGGTCACCATAAATCAGTTGCGACTTGATAGCAAAAAACAAAAATAGACACAGAAGCAAGAATCAGGCCATAGAATCTGTAGAAAGCATGCCTTTGGGGCTCTAAAAGTACAGTTACCTTCTGAAACGATCTTCCTCCATGGTATAATACAAACTAGTTTAGCTACATCATGACACATTCTAATATTTGAGATAATCAAACCTCTTGATATCCACCTAGAATGAGCTACAAGCCAAGTTACCTTACGCTTTTTTGTTTCCCAAATAAACTCATTAGGTAAACTTTGCCATTCCTTCAAGGTTTTACTGTTAATTACGAAGGGAATGTTCATTAGTAAATAGGTAAGTTTTGGATATTATCATCATTTTAATGGCATTAATGCAGGCTAGAATACCAAGATTGACAATCTGCCATAACAAGAGTTTTTGTTTAATGTCAAATGTTACTGGTTTTAAGTCATCTTTTAAAATATTTGCATTGTCATGACTAATCTTGAGGTAAGTAGCATTTTTTCCAGTCACTTTCATCTTTTTTATCCAGTTTGAAGAATCCAAACTTGACAACATGTCATTAAAAGGTAAGGCTTTCCCCCCCCCCTACATTTAACATAGACTGACACAGCTGAAAAGGAGTAAAGTATAGACTAGCTGAGCACTGGATTCAACAATACTAGTTAAAAAGATTACATCATCTGCATAAAGCATCAATGTATGGTATTCGTTATCCAGTTTTACACCTGTTATTGAGTCAGAATCTCTTATTGCTATTGTTATTAACTCTACGGATAAATTAAATAACAAGACCAAAACAGGATACCCTTGCTTTTCTCCTTGATTTACAAGAATTAGGTTTCACAAGATATAACGGAGAGATAAATGTGTTCTGGAAGTTTCATAAATGAATTTTGCCCATGCCTTAACTGTTCACTGAACCCAAAAGCCTAGAAATGTTTCAAAGCCTTTTTTATCTGCATGTATGTATCTGGATACAACCATCTTTAACCCGTTTGCAAACAGAGATGTAAGGTTTTTGTAATCATAGTTCTGTATGCTGATGGGATGGCAACAGCTCACACCAGTATAACTAGTATTCTGGACTCTGACCAAGAGGGTGATAATATCCTTAACACACAATTTTTGTTTATCGCAGCAAGCAAAGGCTGAACAAATGTTTCTATAAATTGCTGGTAAAAATCTGGTGAAGTACCGTCAAACCCCAGAGAATTTGAAAAACATTTAATTCCTTCATTAATTTCCTGGGTTCCATTTGCCCCCCCCCTTATTGTGATAATGTAAGGATGTCCATTTTTGTAACAAATTCATTAATTTGACTCAAATTAGGATTCTGAGAAGAGTACAGATTAACATAATAAAATAATAAAAATCACCAAACTCTTGCAATATTGTTCTGTATGTGTTACTATCTTACCTTTCTTATTCTTTATGGCAGCAATTGTACATATTCCCCTTCTTTTACTCAAGTTGTAGGTCAAAAACTTATTACCTTTGTTGCCTTATTTAAAGAATCACTGACATTCAAATACCAAATTTTTGTTTATTTTCTCAGCCTCCTTGTAAGGCTTTCCTTACTCCTTTATTCCTTTGTAAGTCTGGGGGCTATGACCTTTTTTGTGGTTCTTTTAATTGCTCTAAACAGTTTTCCAGGAGAGAAGGCAACAAGGTATAGCCTGATCTCAAAAGCTAAGCAGGGTTGATACTTGGAAGGGAGACCACTGGGGAAGGCTCTGCAAAGGCCAACCACCTCTGCTTCTCAATTGCCTTGAAAGCTCCTGGCTGGGGTTGCTGTAAGTTGGCTGCAATTTGATGTCACCTTACACACACAAATAGCTCTGTTTCTCTCTTTGTCTTTTCCTTGTCAGTTCTGCAGCCATAATTATGGCTCTTTTTTAATTTCTGTGGTTAGATTAAGGTTTCTGTTCAAAGCAAGATTTCTCCAAGAGTTTATAACATTTCAACCCTTTGTGGACTCTGTGGTTCTCTTCGAGGTGTGAAATACAAGAAAAGCTCTCGTCACCGGCTGAGCAGTTACATGGTTTCTCCTCCTGAGAATCCTTTGATGTCATTGAAAGGAGAAACTGAGAGTGAAGCTCTTTCTATTCTCTGAGTATTCAAAAAATTTCTCCTCATATGGGCTCTTAGATGCCGCTGAAGATTGCAACTCCTATTGAATTTCTTTCCACAATCTGAGCATTCGAAAGGTTTCTCCCCTGTGTGGGTTCTTAGATGCCGTTCAAGATAGCCACTCCAGTTGAAACTCATTCCACACTCTGAGCATTCAAAAAGTTTCTCCCCTGTGTGGTTTCTTAGATGCTGTTGAAGATGGAAACTCCTACTGAATTTCTTCCCACACTCCGAGCATTCAAAAGGTTTCTCCCCTCTGTGGGTTTTTTGATGCTGATGAAGATTGCCACGCTGACTGAATTTTTTACCACACTCTGAGCATTCAAAAGGTTTCTCCCCTGTGTGGGTTCTTAGATGCTGTTGAAGATTGGAACTCATACTGAATCTCTTTCCACACTTTGAGCATTCAAACGGTTTCTCCCCTCTGTGGTTTTTTTTATGCTGATAAAGATTGCCACGCTGACCGAATTTCTTTCCACACTCTGAGCATTCAAAAGGTTTCTCCCCTGTGTGGGTTCTTAGATGCTGTTCAAGATTGGAACTCATACTGAATCTCTTTCCACACTCTGAGCATTCAAAAGGTTTCTCCTCTGTGTGGATTCTGTGATGATGTAGAAGATTTCCACTCTGACTGAATCTCTTTCCACACTCTGAGCATTCAAAAGGTTTCTCCCCTGTGTGGATTCTTAGATGCTTTTGAAGATTGGAACTCACAGTGAATCTCTTTCCACACTCTGAGCATTCAAAAGGTTTCTCCTCTGTGTGGGTTCTTTGATGCAAAAGGAGCGCAGATCTGTACTTGAAATACTTTCCACACGGAAAGCATTTATGTGCCTTCCCATCAGAGAAACTCTTACCACTCTCTGAGCAGATAAATGGCTTCCCTCCTGAGGCTGCAACACTAAGAACACTTTCCCAGGGGTAAGGCCCATGGAGAAAAAAGGGGTTTACTTCTGAGTAGGCTTCCTTAAGATTCCTCTCTGAATGAACTATCTGGTGTTGAATAAGCTTTGTTTTCTCTGAGAACCTCCTGCCGCAGTCTGAGCAGCTATATATTTTCTCAGCTATATGGATTCTTTGGTGTCTCATGAGCTCTTCTCCACAAAGGAAGCTCTTTCCACACTGCAGACATTTATGGACCTTTCCAGGGTGCTTTTGCAGATGGATATTATATTGAGTTTCATCTGAGAAGTCCAGTCCACACTCCAAGCCTTTGTATGTTTCCTTCACCATGGAAATTACTTCACAGAAATGCCCTTCTTGGCAAGGAAGGGCATTACCCCTTGTCTTCTCTGTGTGGCTTCCCTCCTCCTTCTGTGGTCTGTCTTGATCCCTGAAGTTACATTCAGACTCTTGGTCTTTGTCTTTTTCCAGTGAAAGCCCCTGAAATTCCCTAACCGTCTTCTCTACATCACCTGCTGGAATAAAGAGAGAGGTCCAATCACCACTCACCCAAGAAGCCAAGCCACCAATCAGGGACTCCTGATTAATGGGTGTGCATTTTGTTTCCTGACCCACTGGTCAGAACCTTTCCTTGGCCAGCCTTCCAGTAGAGCTCTTTTTATATTCTGACTATTTCTCCCCTCCCCAAAACTCCTGAAATGTACTTTAAGGGAAAAGGTGGCAAAGATTAGTTCCTCCCGCCCTCACATTTGCCTTGCCATGCAGGTCTTTTGATGATCAAATACAAAAAGTGATCGTGATTTCAAGTCCTGTGACTGTGCAAACAGTTTTCTTCTAGGTTTGATGAGAGGGAAGAGAAGCTGGTCCCCAGAAAACAGATGTGTGCTTGGGTGGGGAGTTGGGACCTCACGAAGCAAACCACACCGTTGAAAGCTTTTAGAAGTGAAGCCAGTTGATGGGGGGGAGAGGGGAGGCTTGGAGACATGTAACTGATCACATTAGGAAACGGTTGACGGGCCTTTGAGTCATCCAGCAAAGCTGTTCTTAAGTAAACACCTCACCTTTCCCTGGAATATCCGGTATGTAAGGATACTGCAGCCCCTAAAGGGGCTAAAGGAGTCACAACTGAGCTCAGCCACACGAAGGAGTCCCAAGATCTCAGGCCCCAGAAGACCTCCTTCCCTCCTTACCCAGAAGGCTTTATAATTCTTTCCCCACACAGACACCAAAGAGCACTTCGGTTGGGGTCACAACACCGCCTAGTGACGCCAGGCCCCAAAGAGGCCAGGATTGCGACCACAAGGGAATATCGGGGCCCATGGCATCCCCCCCCCTTTTTTGACCCCATTGGGATATGCAATAGGAAGTAAGTATTGTAGTCATTATGTATCCTGTGAGCAGTGTTCCCTCTAAGCTGAGTTAGTGTGAGCTAGCTCACAGTTTTTTAGCCTCCAGCTCACAGATTTTTGTCTTAGCTCAGGAAGGACGGCTCCAGAGCAAACTAATTTACGCAGTAGCCAAATCGCTGGCTCACAGCTTTAATGCCGGTAGCTCACAAAGTAGAATTTTTGCACACAAGACTCCACAGCTTAGAGGGAACATTGCCTGTGAGATGTGCATTTTTGCCTAAACTGTTTTAACTGTTGACTTTTACTGCACTTGTGCCTTAATTGTTTTAACTTGTTGTATTTTTATCGCACTTTTGTGCCTGTGTAGGCCGCCCTGAGCATGCGTGCAGGGAGGGCGGTGTATAAATAAAATAAATAAATAAATAATAAGTTCTACCCAACCAAGAGTTGCTAAGAAGTGAAACAAAAATTCGCCATGGCTCTCCTTTGCCCATTCCCTTGACGCAACGATGGAGCAAACTCACTCGGAGCCGGCTCACTCAGGATGAAGCAAACTCACTCGCCCACCTGTCTCCACTGTAGCCTCTCTTACATCCCTACCTTCTTTGGGAGAGAGACAGGGAGAGAAAAGAGGAGGGAGAGCGACACAAGGCCTTTGTCTGTCTCCACCTCAGGCCATGACACCCACCCTGGCTCTCGAGGTGGCCACAACACTGGTTGCAGTTGCCCCTGGACCAGCCACATGGGTTGGGTTGCTCCACCACACTATGCTGTATGCTGCTTTCGCTGCCACCTCAGCTCCTGGACTCCCCCAGAGAGGGTGAGTACAGGGCCAAGTCTCACAATGACATACTGCTGTTCAGTATTTTTATTACTGCAGTAGTTTGTATCTTTGGCACCTACGAAAGATCCTTACCCAGAGAGGCCACGCTCCCAAAGTTGTCCAGCATGACTTCCACGTAGAGAGCTCTTTGGCCCGGATCCAGCAGGGCCCACTCGGCCTCGGTGAAATACACGGCCACCTCCTCAATAGAAATTGGACACTGGAAGAAAAAGCAGATTTCCTCATCAGAGATTGTGCCAAGCAAGACTGTACTCTGGAAGGGGGTTAGGATGGAGAGCTTGGCAGGGGTAAAGAGAGTGGTGTTCAGAGCCTCTCTTGCTCAGACACCTTAGAAGCAACCCAGGAGCAAAAGCCCTCCTGAGAAAGAAGGGGGAACTCAGGCTGTCCCCTGCTCATCTCCCCTACCTGGACGACAGGGCCAGCAGCGATTTGTACTTCTCTGCAGAGATGATGGCTCCACACCTTCTCTTCACTACCTGTGAGGGAGACAACATTGGAAGAAAGGGTATTATAGCCTATACATATTTTGTTTGCTTAGTTAAATCCTGCTTCATGCACCCCAGTCCTCAGGGCTGTGAAACCTTGCCCCGTGTACACTCAACAAAATGCGTAATGATTTTTAGTAAACTGAGGGAGAGGTGGAAGGGAAGCACCAGGTTCCCACAAGCCTCAGGGGGGTTATAAACGCTGCAGACACATTTCAGACTCCTGTGACTTGAAACTTGTCCTGTGTTACTCCAGAGCTCAAAAATGTGACAGCATCCTTGCTCAATCAGATTAAATGCCCAGGCACACCATTCTCCCTCTGACTGGGCCCTCCCATGTGACCTTGAGTCTGGGCTCTCAGGAGAAGGGGGGGGGGTAGAAACGACATCAAATGATGTGTCGCCATCACATCTGTCTGAAAACCCAGACATGACATTAGCGCGTCAGAAAACTCAAGGGTGATATCAAGGGTTTTCTCGAGTGTCTGCTGATGCTCTGACATCACGTCTAGGTTTTCAGTCCCAGAAGTCCACTCTGTATTGTGTGCAAAAGAATTTCCTTTTTCTCCTGTCCTGAACCTTCTATCTAACAACTTCAGAATGTGCCCAAATCTGGGCACAAGGCACCCTTACCATGTGAGAGGGCCTCCTGGGCACGCTCCTGGGCCTGCACCTTCTGCTGTTCCTCCCAAGGAGATCCCTCCTCCTCAGAGAACTTCGTTTCCATCTCCGCAGATGGTCCCCTCATCTGAAACAGCAGCAAGAGATACGGGCAAGAGGAGAAATGCTAAAGGCCAAGGAGACGAATCTTTCTCCATTCCCATTCCTCACCCCTGCATCCAAAAACACAGCAGCTTCAACCACAGCAGCAATATCAGGGTTGGGTTTTCTTTCAACCCGGATCAACTGTCTAAAGAGACACATATCAGACAGGGAGGCCTTAGGCTAAGGTCAAAGATTCTTTTGTGCCTGTGTAGGCCGCCCTGAGCATGCGTGCAGGGAGGGCGGTGTATAAATAAAATAAATAAATAAATAATAAGTTCTACCCAACCAAGAGTTGCTAAGAAGTGAAACAAAAATTCGCCATGGCTCTCCTTTGCCCATTCCCTTGACGCAACGATGGAGCAAACTCACTCGGAGCCGGCTCACTCAGAATGAAGCAAACTCACTCGCCCACCTGTCTCCACTGTAGCCTCTCTTACATCCCTACCTTCTTTGGGAGAGAAAAGAGAAGGGAGAGTGACACAAGGCCTTTGTCTGTCTCCACCCAGGGCTCTTTTTGTAGCAGGAACTCCTTTGCATATTAGGCCACACCCCCTAACGTAGCCAATCCTCCAAGAGCTTACAGTGCTCTTCTTACAGGAGCTACTGTAAGCTCTTGGAGGATTGGCTACATTAGGGGGGTGTCGCTTAATATGCAAATGAGTACCTGCTACAAAAAGAGCCCTGACTGGTCCCACCCTGGCTCTCGAGCTGGCCACAACACTGGTTGCAGTCACCCCTGGACCAGCCACGTGGGTTGGGTCGCTCCACCACACTATGCTGTATGCTGCTTTCGCTGCCACCTCAGCTCCCGGAGTCCCCCAGAGAGGGTGAGTACAGGGCCAAGCCTCACAATGACATACTGCTGTTCAGTATTCTTATTACTGCAGCAGTTTGTATCTTTGGCACCTACGAAAGATCCTTACCCAGAGAGGCCACGCTCCCAAAGTTGTCCAGCATGACTTCCACGTAGAGAGCTCTTTGGCCCGGATCCAGCAGGGCCCACTCGGCCTCGGTGAAATACACGTCCACGTCCTCAACGGAAACTGGACACTGGAAGAAAAAGCAGATTTCCTCATCATAGATCGTGCCAAGCGAGACTGTATCTGGAAGGGGGTTTGGATGGAGAGCTTGACAGGGGTCAAGGGAGTGGCGTTCAAAGCTTCTCTTGCTTGGACACCTTAGAAGCAACCCAGAAGCAAAAGCCCTCCTGAGAAAGAAGGGGGGACTCAGCCTGTCCCCTGCTCATCTCCCCTACCTGGACGGCAGGGGCAGCAGCCGTTTGTACTTCTCTGCAGAGACGACGGCTCCACACCTTCTCTTCACTACCTGTGAGGGAGAGAACATTGGAAGAAAGGGTGTTATAGCCTATACATATTCTGTTTGCTTAGTTAAATCCTGCTTCGTGCACCCCTGTTCTCAGGGCTGTGAAACCTTGCCCCATGTAAGGTAAAGGTAAAGGTTCCCTTGCTCGAAAGCCAGTCGAGTCCAACTCTAGGGTTGCGGTGCTCATCTCCATTTCAAAGCCGAAGAGCCAGCGCTGTCAGTGGCTATTAGGCACAAGGTATAGATAGGGGCTCTGGGGCAAGTGATGCTCTGTCATCTTGGTGCTTGGGGAGGGGGGTCAACAGTGGGAGGGCTTCTAATGTCCTGGCCTCACTGGTGGACCTCCTGATGGCACCTGGTATTTCTGGCCACTGTGTGATACAGAGAGTTGGACTGGATGGGCCTTTGGCCTTATCCAACATTGGTGTCTCTTATGTTCTTATGAATTCCGCTCCACAAATCTGTTTAATTCTCCCTTTAAGTGAGTGGCCACCATTACATCCTATGGCACCGAGTCCCAGAAGTCCACTATGTGTTGTGTGCAGAAGAATTTCCTTTTTCTCCTGTCCCGAACCTTCTATCTAACAACTTCAGTATGTGCCCAAATCTGGGCACAAGGCACCCTTACCATGTGAGAGGGCATCCTGGGCACGCTCCTGGGCCTGCGCCCTCTGCTGTTCCTCCCACGGAGATCCCTCCTCCTCAGAGAACTTCATTTCCATCTCCGCAGATGGTCCCCTCATCTGCAACAGCAGCAAGAGAGACAGGCAAGAGGAGAAATGCTAAATGCCAAGGAGATGAATCTTTCCCCATTCCCATCCTCACTCCTGCATCCAAAAACACAGCAGCTTCAATCACAGCAGCAAGAATCAGGGTTGGGTTTTCTTCCAACCCTGATCAACTGTCTGGAGAGACACAAATCGGACAGGGAGGCCTTAGGCTAAGGTCAAAGGTCACAGCTTGAATGGACCTATGAAGCTCCCTCACCTGCTCGGCCTGCCGCTTCTCCTCTGCCTGACTCAGGAGGAAACCTTCAGCCAGGGCCACCGCCTGGGAACTGGTCTCTGGCCCACACCCTCTGACCCAGCGCTGCATTTCCATGGGCAGGATGGCCAGGAACTGCTCCAGGATCACCAGGTCCAGGATCTGCTTCTTGGTGCGCTTCTCTGGCTCCAGCCACTGGTTGCAAAGTCCATGGATCTGGCTGCAAACCTCCCGGGGCCCAGCAGCCTCATGGTAGGAGAACTGCCGGAAGCACTGGCGTTGTTTGTCTGAGATCCCAGTGTCCTGATGCATGATCTCCAGCACAGCTCTTTCCCAGAATTCAACACCAGTCCCCGCCTGGATGGGGTGGGGGTCTTTCATCAATCTCTTGCCAATTCCTGGTCCTTCTGGGTCCTGCTCTTCCATCTTCTTCCTCTTCTATTGGGTCACCGCCAACTGCAAAAAGATTATTTTACTTACTTGGTATGAAGAGGGAGAGGGGAAAATATCAAAAAGGCAGAAAGAAACCTCAAGAGGATGGCGCTACTTCACCGACCCTCGTCAGGACACACCCAAGATTGCCCTGCTGGATCAGGAGGAACATCCTTCTTGTGGTTTGCAGATCAGGCTTAAGGTCATTGTGTTATGTTAGATATCGAGCTTTTAAAGATATGCATGTTTGGCCCTTTCAGAAACTAAATTGTCCCTAAGGACAAGGTTCAAGTCCAGTGGCAACTTTAAGACCAACGAAGTTTTGTTCAAGGTATAAGTTTTTCCCGTATTCTAGTTTGAGACTTTAAGCACTATACTATACTGGCTTTTGTGGGGTGGCTGATGTTTAACAGTGGCAGTTGGTCTCAAAGGTGCCACTGGACCAATGTTCCCTCTAAGCTATGGAGTCCTGTGAGCAAAAATTCTACTTTGTGAGCTACTGACATTAAAATTGTGAGCAGGTAGTTTGGCTACTGCATAAATTAGCCGCCCTGAGCCTGCCGCCCTGAGCCTGCGTGCGGGGAGGGTGGGATATAAATGGAATTAAATAAAATAAATAAATAAATAAAAATAAAATTAGCTTGCTCTGGAGCCCTCCTTCCTGAGCTAAGACAAAAAATGTGTGAGCCGGAGGCTAAAAAACTGTGAGCTAGCTCACACTAACTCAGCTTAGAGGGAACACTGCACTGGACTCTAAATTTGTTGTACTGCTTCAGACCAAGACAGCTACCCCCTGAATCTGTCCCTACTTGGCTTTTCTAAATGTTTGGTCTCTGATGACTGGGCACCAGCAGTCTGTCCCAGGGGCTACGTCTCAAAATCAGCTCAACCCAAGACCAAAGAACTGATATTAACTATTGCAGGCGCTTCCTCAGTAGGCCTGAAGCATTAGGCAAGAGCCCTCTCCAACAGTTTGCAGAGGGGAGTCACGCCTCTTCCAGGTTAAGCACAAGGGCTGCTGGGATGAACAGGTGCAGGGGAAAAGCAAGGAGCACCCAAGGAAGCTGCAGATGGGGGGGCACTGTCCCAAATGCTTGGCATGCAGAATGGCTCAACCCGTGTAATCACACTTGGGACTCCTGGATTGCCAAAGCAGCTTTGAGTTCTTGCTGGCATCGCCCTTAGTACGACCCGAACCCACGCCTCCAGTTTGCCATCGAAGACTCTCCCCAGTGAAGAATGGGGTGGGGTGGCAGCCACAATGTTCCCTCTAAGCTGTGGAGTCTTGTGAGCAAAAAATTCTACTTTGTGAGCTACTGGCATGAAAGTTGTGAGCGAGCGATTTGGCTACTGCCTAAATTAGTTGTTCTGGAGCCATCCTTCCTGAGCTGAGACAAAAATGTGTGAGTTGGAGGCTAAAAAACTGTGAGCTGGCTCACACTAACTCAGCTTAGAGGGAACGCTGGTGGCAGGTACACATTCTGTGACTGTGTACTTGTGTTTCCTCCCACTGCATCCTCCTCCCTGGGGTCTGCAGGTCTTTCGCCTGGCCAAAGGCTCCTGTGGCTAAGTCCTCCCACCCAAACCCCAGGGGCAGGGGAGGGGACTGGGCATTCTGCCCACAGCTGCCTCCGCCAAGTGCCCTGCCGAGACATGGCGCCGGGCAATGTGGTTGGAATAGCTGAGTTTCCTTCCCTGTGCATCCCCTTGGCAAAACACTGCTGCAGGAGGGGACTCGAACCTGTTAAGTCGCGAACTTAACAAAGAGTCGGGAGAGTGATTCAGCAAGAATGCGGCTTTTATTCTTCAACTCGAACTCACTTCCAATATGGATCAACATCAGTCAGCCAGAACAGCTTTAACATAGCAGCTGCTCTGTATTTAAACATTCCCGGCTAATATAGCCACGCCTACTGTACATTTCACAACCAATGCGGTTGAACCTATAAAGGCCAATCACGAACGTTCCCGCTCAGGGAGCTTCTTCATGGTGATTGGATATTGCTTCCTGGGCTAGTGTTCCTATTGGTTCCATTAGGATCCTAGCCCAGGACGAAGCTTAACATGAGATGGCAATGAGATGATTCATATTACATTCAGTACATGCATTCAAGTCAATTAGAATACACTACAGAACCCACATCCCCCTGGTGTGTGTTTACTCCAGGGGTCCTGTTGGTGAGGCCACGATCCTCATCAGGATGTGTTCCCAGGTGCCACTGGTGCCTCCTGGCCTTCTGGATGTGGGCAGGCTGTGATCAGGGGACCTGGCTCTCTGCCTGTCATAGGGGAGTCGCCTTGTGCTGTGACTGGTGGGCGTTGCTGCTGTTTCCATGAACACCAGTGGTGTTGCTAAGCTGTGTTTTGTTTTGTTTTTAAATTTCCCTCTCCTCGGGGGGGCCTCAGATACCCAGCTAGCAGCCTCAGCTCCACACTGGCACCACATCAGGGTCTTAGGATGGGACTGTGGTCGATTCCCATTCAGGCAGGAGTCATCGTCTCCCCCCCTCACACCAGAGAGAATGCCCCTTTTCACTTATGGAGCAAAAAAGGGGGAGGGCTCTCCTCTCCAACAGAATTAAAATGACAAGCAACAGAACTCCAGTTTCATACATACATTTTTCCTTGACATCAGGGGTCATTTCCTGCAGGAGCGCACAGGAGCGGTGCTCCGGCAGTAAAGAGCCCAGGGGGCAGGCAAATGCAACAAGCCCCACCCCCTCAGTCAGAGCAAGAAGCAGCCAGGTAAGCTGCAGAGCCCCGGCCCCCCAGCCCAAAACAGTCCAGTGGCACCTTTAAGACTTGGTTTTATTCAGGTACAAGCTCTCCCTCCTCTGCGACGACAGATCTGCACGTCTCCCCCCCCCCCTGATCCGCCCGCCCCCCCCCCCCCCAATAGCTAGCAATCCAAAACAGTCCAGTGGAGCCTGAGCAGTGGGTGTTGCCTTCTGACACACTTCCGGTGATGTCAGGGGGTGTGGCATATGCAAATGAGTTATGCAAATGAGTTGTGCTAATGAGCTCCTGCACCTCTTTTTCTACAAAATGACCCCTGCTTGTAGTTAAAGACGCTGATTATCCCACCCCCCACACCACCCCCACTAACATAACTGAGCAAAACTGACACCCAGTAGGGTTGCCAGCCTGCAGGCGGGGCCTGGAGATCTCCCAGAATTATAGCTGATCGTCAGAGTAGCTAGATCCAGGTGAGCAGCCCTGCGGGCCTGAAGCAGCAGAACAAAGTCAAGAGTCCAGTGACACCTTGAAGACCAACCAAAGTTGTATTCAAGGTGTGAGCTTCCCTGGGCACGCACACTTCCTCAGATACATGGAAACGGAAGGTTAAACAGCTCCTTTGATACATGTAGAGGGTGAACAGCAAATCAGCACACAAACAGAATGATGAATTTTAACAGATGCAAAAACTAAAGAGGAAAAATAAGCTAAGTTTACATGGTCACCGTTTGTTTGGATTCCGTGACAGGGAAACCGCAGAAAATATGTCAAAATGGGAGGCTGACTGTAAAAGTATCCTACTTCATTGTGGAAGGCTAAGAATGGTCAACCCAGACCACCCTCCTCGCTCCCCTGGTCTCCTTCCAAGAATGGAGGGTTCCCTCTAAGCTGTGGAGCCTTGTGAGCAAAAATTCTACTCTGTGAGCTACTGGCATTAAAGTTGTGAGCAAGCGATTTGGCTGTTGCATAAATCAGTTTGCTCTGGAGCCCTCCTTCCTGAGCTAAGGCAAAAATGTGTGAGCCAGAGGCTAAAAAACTGTGAGCTAGCTCACACTAACTCAGCTTAGAGGGAACAGTGGAGGTAACTAACAGCATCCAGAGCAAAGAAGGGTTGTCCAGAGGTATGTCTCCACTCCTGTGTCACCTGATCAGAGAAATACACTACAATATTCATTGCATTATATTACAAACCTCAGAGTTGTGTGTGTGTGTGGGGGGGGGGTATTCCTTCATTGCAGGGTAGGTTCTATGGTACTAGACTCCACTGAGCGCCCTCCCTCCCCAGGCTCTACCGCCACACACAAAAAAAAGTCCAGGAATTTGCCGTCCAAGAGCTGACAACCCTACGATTGACCGTTTTTGCAGAATTAACATTACAAGCAACTGAACGTCAGTTTCACACACTGAATTTTTCTTGCACTTAAAAACACAGATTAATCCCCCACCACTACCAACCCTACCCTATTTACAGGGGGGGGGGACCGATGCCAACAGCGGTATTCCTCTCTTCCAAGATCGAATACCTGACTCCCCGCCCCGCCGATGACCTACTTGCGAGTAAACCTTCCCTGGCTCCAGCTGCAAAGCCCTGCCTCTCTTTTGGCCATTCAGAAGGACACACACACCCCACCCCGCAGCGGAAGAGCCTGTCTTTTTTTAGGCTCCCTCCTTGCTCGGCCTCTCTAGCAAACAGCTCTGTCCCTTTAACCTTTTCAGTGCTAGACAGCATACATTCAAATGCTTCCCATCCTGCCCTTCCCAAGCGTAGCGACACCGAGACCCGGACAGACCGACCGGACTTCAGCCAGGCTGCCGCCAGCCATGCCCTCGAGGAATCTCGCACAGGGCAGGGCTGCGTTCCCCATGCTGCTCAGTCAGTCATCTCAGAAAACAGGGCAGGGTTTGTTTTTTGTGTTTTTTTGGGGGGGGGCTGAAGGATTTTGTGGCTTATGGGGCAAGATTTTTTCTGGTGGGGCTGCCTGGTGGTTAAGTGTGCGGACTCCAATCTGGGAGAACCGGGTTTGATTCCCCGCTCCTCCGCTTGCATCTGCTGGATGACCTTGGGCAAGCCAGTCAGAGTTGTCCTTAAAAGGGCAGTTTTCAAGAGAGCTCTCTCAGCCCCACCCACCTCACAGGGTGTCTGTTGTGGGGAGGGGGAGGGAAAGCAGTTTGTAAACCGCTCTGAGACTCCGAGTGAAGGGCGGGGTATAAATCCAATCTCTTCTCTTCTTCTTCTTTTCAAGGCACCCTTGATGCTTTTTCTACCATCTCTCCATGGGGTGAAGGGAAGAGATCCACCATGCAGCCAGATCAGGTACGGGGTGGGGAAGGGTTCACTGGGGAGACATACTGCAGAAGTCTGGATTTCTTCTCTGTTCCAAGGCTGAGAGGATTGGGCTCCTGGCCCCAGGTTCTGGCATTGCAAGATGTCTGGGCTGCCCACTGGGGAGGCAGGAAAATGGCCACCCCTTGCCTAGCACAGGGAGTGCAGGGAAGCCCAAGCAGGGACCATAAACCATCATGGGGCAATGTTCGGTCCTTCCATATGGACATCTCTGGCTTCTCTTCCCCACAAGGCTGCTAGCTGCCTGTTATGGAGGGCAGCCCCTCTGGCCCGAAGACGCACCCCAAGGAGGGCTGTGAGTGGGGGGCTAATTGTCCCCACAGGGCTCTTCTCCCGTCCTCTTTGTGCTGTTCTTTGAGTACCACTTTACTGTGTCTGTTTTTAGATGCCCCCATAAAGACCCAAGGACCAGCATTCCAGTGATGTACGAAATGCTTCCTCCTTTCTCTTCCAGTTCTCAGCTGACATTTCACTCTGACCAAGGAAAGGAGTAAGCAGAGAACAGCAAATGGCAGGTGGATGATTCTTGGCCCCGACAGTGTACTCCAGACACCCAGGCCCCGACAGTGTACTCCAGACACTTGCTTGTGGTGTGTCTGTGGAGGGACAGGGTCAACCTGGCTTGGAATTGCTGAGTTTACGTGCGCTCAGGAGGATCGTAATGCTGTTTGTTTTCCCTGATAAACAGGCCTTCTGATTGTCAAGCCTGACCTCATACCCACGTCCCCCAGAGATCACTATAGGGTTGCCAGCCTCCCGGTGGGGCCTGGAGATCTCCCGCTTTTACAACTGGTCTCCAGCTGACAGAGACCAGCTCCCCTGGAGAAAATGGCTGCTTTGAAGGGTGGACTCTATGGCATTGTACCATGCTGAGGCCCCTCCTCTCCCCAAACCCCGCCCTCTCCTGGATCCACCCCCAAAGTCTCCAGATATTTTCCAACCAAGACCTGGCAACCCTAGATCACTACGATCGGGTTCCCAAAACCGTCTGGACCTGCCAGGCCCCAGAGAAGCCAGGCTGGCTGTGGCAAGGGCCAGGGCCTTCTGAGTAGTGGCTCCGTACTGTTGGAATGAGCTCCCAGAAAACATCAGGGCCCTGAGGGACCTTTTATGGTTCCGCAGGGCCTGCAAGACAGAGCTCTTCCACCAGGCCTTCAACTAAGGAGCTGCACCATACAAACTGAGGCCCTGGCCCCAATATCAACATCAAGATTAACTTCATTATTAACAGCCTGATATAACCCAGACTACAATGGTGGTCGATGGTTTGTCCTGTTGGATGCTGCTCATGCCCCATTGGACATGAATCACTCTAGCACTAGCACTTTGTAATGTTTTATGCTTATATTGTTATGATTTTACTTAAATCTGTTTTAGCTGTGTAATATCCTATGTAAGCCGCCCTGAGCCTGCTATGGCGGGGAGGGCAGGGTACCCATCTAAATAAATAAATAAATCGATCGATCCTTTTGAAAAGCAGTTGTGTGTGCCACAGAATTGTTGTAAGGAAAAAAGGGAACAGGGGAGAACCGTGTATGCCACCTTGAGTACCTCAAGAGAAAGGTGGGTTAGAAATGTGACAGAGAGATGGGGGGGGGGGGGGGGGGGGAGGCTTCAGATGTGTGGGGCCAAACTCTCCTGAGCCTTCCTGGGTCAGTTTCGGTGTCTTGAATTCTGCCCCAAACCGAATCCAGGGAGAGATTCTCTGAAGCAGGGGTCATTTCCTGCAGGAGTGCACAGAAGCGGAGCTCCGGCAGTAAAGAGCCCAGGGGGCGGGCACATGCAACAAGCCCTGCCCCCTGCTCCCAGCAGCCCTCAGTCAGAGCAAGAAGCAAGAAGCAGCCAGGTAAGTTGCAGGACCGCCCCCCGGCCCAAAACAGTCCAGTGGCACCTATAAGACCAAGTTTTATTCAGGTACAAGCTCTCCCTCCTCTGCGAGGACAGATT